>NC_139712.1:21000404-21214873 GCF_964188405.1 Protomyctophum parallelum | reverse complement strand
AGCAAAGATTTGATTTAAAAAGCGTTCGCTGTGAAAGAAAATATTATTCAAAGACTATCGATTTTTTTTAACGATTTTCCCAAAAAATAGCAGATCTACAAGCTGGTATCGTGGCACTCTGTGCCGCACCATGAGCTTGTAGATCTGCTATTTTTCAAAAAGTGGTTAAATAAGCTATAAGGTGACACAGATTGCGTTCCCGGTCTTATGGGTTAATGATGTGTTTCCAAGAGAAAGTGCAAAAGGCTGCAGCGGATGAAGGTGACAGCCAAGGCGAGCTGAGCGCAGCCCCGGCGGAAACCTGGCCGGCGGCGATACTAAATGTCATTCTAATTATCCAGATTCTATTATCTTTTTCTTTACACTGAATGTAGAAGCAAGCATTTGCACACACCAGTGTCTGCTTGATCCCCGTTGCCTGCAGGGCCTTCATCCGTTTCCGTTCCCTCTCCTCGGTTCTCTTTCACTGACATCTGAGGTGCTTTAGTTTGGACTTTGGAGTCGGGTTAAAAGGACCAAAAGGCTGCGATGCCCTGAGCAACCCCTGTCTATGTCCCTCCAATTTGGTTTCATTTCAATTTAAGTTTTGTTGCTTCAAGTCATTTCTAGCAGTGGCTAGAAGTGACCACGTTGGCACACTGGTGTGCTGTGAACAAATTCTCAAGTGTGTCTCGGGATTTTGTGATAATCAACGTGTTATTATCGCAATATGTGACTATATACGGATGTCCCGGTCCGATTCCGATCAATAGATTTGGTGCCCATGAGAAAGATACATTTGGTGCGAAAATGAGAAAGCCCCGGCTCTGACCAGTATAGGGGCCGAGCGCTTGAACGTTGGGCCAGCCCTTCTGGGGGCGAGAGAGAGAGGAGAGAGAGGGTGGGGGGTCTTGACCTTCTTGGTTTTCCCAGTAAATGGGAACTATTTGGATAACTCTGGATATCTAATGACGCAGGAGCATTCAAACATGACCTTTTAGAGTTACAATACCGTACCATACACAACCCCCCCCCCCCCCCCCCCCCCCTCTCTCTCTCTCACTGTTACCCAGCATGCCGAGGAGCCAAATCTCATTTCCTCACTTGGGGGTTCATGGGGTTTACTAGAGAAATCGAGACAAAAGTTTAGGGCCGCACCAAAGAAAGAAAAACAAACATAATCAGCGCGTAATTGACATTGACTTGTGTGCAGGGTATGCGTTGCGTATAAATTGGCTATTTTCAAATGACCGACATATAAGGCTGAAGTTGTTATTGTATGTTTTGTAATAATAATCAAAATTAAAGTAACTACATAGTAACTACATACTGTATATAAGTAACTAAAGTTACTAGTAATTACAAGTACAATATTTGCATCACAACTGTATTATGCACAGTAATAAAGTAACTGTAGGCTACTTAGTTACATTCCACCACTGATTAGCAATTAGAACGGGCTTGCTGATTCTTATTTTAGTCACCATGGCTTAGTTTTCATTTAGTTTCCATTTAGTTGTCCTCAGTGAAAAAAGGTAGTCGACGAACATTTTTCGTCATATAGTATTAGTCGACAAAACAAACACTGGGAGGTTGGAGGGTGGGGGGGGGGGGGGGGTGCAAGTGGGGAATCGTCCGCTCCCTGCCTTCGCCTTGCCTCATTAGGAAGTGCTGCCTTCACACACGCACGCACGCACGCACAGGGACACTTTCATTATTGCAGCATTGATAGAGCAAGGGAGACATTAGATCAAGAGAAAGTTATTGTGTGTGTGTGTGTGTGTGTGTGTGTGTGTGTGTGTGTGTGTGTGTGTGTGTGTGTGTGTGTGTGTGTGTGTGTGTGTGTGTTTGTGTGTGCGCGGAGACGGTGTTAAAAGACAAAATGTTACTTGTGTTGTCATGTTGTTGCATCCGTCCTGATTATTCCCAGATAATTGGATGTGTGTGTGTGTGTGTGTGTGTGTGTGTGTGTGTGTGTGTGTGTGTGTGTGTGTGTGCATAAGTGCGTGCGTGCGTGCGTGCATGTCTGTGTGCGCGACTGTGCGTGTCTGTGTGCGCAGGTGCGCTGTGCGTGCATGCATGCAGGGGCGTGTGCGTGTATGTTTGTGTGTGTACATAAAGGCAATTATTTCACAGAGCTAATTATTCTTTCTTTCTTCCCCATGCATAATAAAAGGCATTTCCCCTCAAGGCATGCCTGCAATTATTAATAGGATCCCAATGCTCCTTAGTAATAGGCGTTGATATCTGACGTTTGATAATCAATCAAAATCAATCAATCAATCAAATACCATGATCGTTGATATTTCTGCCCTCTCTCTTCCACCACATTATCACTCTCTCCCTCTCTCTCTCTCTCTCTCTCTCTCTCTCTGGCTGGCTATGACCTTGCATTGTGGTAATGTTCACGTAAACGTTCCCAAATTCCCAAAGTAGGCCCTACCATAAGTAAGTAAGTACATTTCATTTATAGAGCACCTTTCGAAACAATGTTACAAAGTGCTGTACAGTGGCCAACAAGGTGAAACAATCATGTTAAAACAAAGGGCATGAAACAAACAACAGACAAAAAAGGCAAAACATTGAAATGCAAATATGTCAAGTAAAAATAAATCATAAAAATAAAGTGCTGACGAAATAAATACGTTTTTAACAAGTTAAAACCGTCGACAGACGCTGCATTTCTTAGCTCAAAGGGCAGGACAGGGCATTCCGCAAAGGCAAGGGCAACCACTGCAAATGCACTGCAAAGCTTCCTGATTGTCTCTGGGCATGTGTCATCATCGCACCGGCTTTGAGCGCTATTTCCTCATATCTGCGTTTAGCTCCAAGAAGAGATTACGTGTCAGGATATCCCTGCAGAGGTCGAAATGCTCCAGAGAAACATGTTGCGTAAACCCCTTTCGCACAGTATCGTTTCCAAAAAGTAAAGGTTTATCAGAACCGGGATACAGTTAATAAACTTACAGTAACCCAGGAACGTAATATTTTAAGTCAGGGGTGAAACAACCGCTGACAAAGCGGTTGTTTGTCAGCCAGTACCATGCCGAACCGACTTTTATTCGGCTCTAAAATAGGAGTATGAATCGACCCTAAGAGTGAGAGGACGAGGAGGAGGTAGAGGAGTAGCTGGACAGAGAGAAGGAGGAGGAGGAGGGAGAGGAGGACAAGGAGGAGGAGGAAGGAGAGGAAGAGGAGGAGGGAGAGGGAGAGGAAGAGGAGAAGAAGGAGAACGGTCATGAGATTCGAGCAACTGTGGTTGTGCTCAATCATGGTTTGACCATGAGCGAGGCTGGCCAGAGGGTCCGAACCCAATCTCAACCGCTACAGTTGCTTCCATCATTAGAACATTTCTCTGTTCTATTCCTTCCACCTTATTCTATACTTTCCGGAATCCTATTGAGGAGTTCTTTTCAGCTTAGAGGTGGAAGGTATATAGGCTATATGAACGGAACCCACTAAGCCGGGTTACACTGCTCCAGGCCATGGAGGAGGCTTGTGGTGACGTGAGTGTTGAGGCCTGTCAGGGCTCTATGCGCCACTCGAGGCCTTTCTTCCAAGCAGGCTGGTTTACATTTAAAAAAATTAATAAAACGTTTTGTTGGCTGCATATTTGTTTGACTATGAAAGAGTAGGCCTACACGGAGTAATTTTGACAAAAGGAGAAATGGCTCATTCTCCAAAGCCGCATTGTCATTCATGTGTGTTCCATTTCTATGATTGTGTTTTCATTTTTGCACTTCATTGTGCTGTGAATGCTTGGTAGTGTGCGAAATGTTTAGTTGTGTGTGTGTACTCAATGAATGGTGTGTGTGTGTGTGTGTGTGTGTGTGTCATTTGAAAATGTACCAAATTATGAAAACACGGTTCCATTTTGGGAACAGTTAAGAGATTTGATGGTATAAAGAGTCATCATGGAAAAAAGGAGTGTCAGGGTTTAACATTTTGTGCGTGAGGTTTTCACTTGTGTGTGAGGCACTTGTGTGTGAGGCATTTTGGAGTGGAGACGACGGAATGGCCTGCTGTGAGTCCAGACCTCAACCCATTTGAACACAGCTTGGGCATGCTGTATACGTGCTGTATACATTTTTTTTAAATGAACATGACCATTTTACAAAACGCATTCCACGATACTTGAAGGAAGACTTTAAACTATAGTGACTGAATGCATAGCGACTGAATGCATTAAGTGTTTATGACAATGAATGAGGTATAATAAAATCAAGTGTAAAGTCCGGTCAAATTCTAATCAGCCAGTATGGGGGGGAAATGGGGACAGCGGTGGTTGCTGGCTGGCTCCATTTTATCGGGAGGATAGCAATTGTTCATGGTGACACGTATTGTCTTTGACGGGGGACAGCGCGCTGGTGGCGTTATTAATGGCTACTAATAAAGACACAGCATTCATCAGGCGGTTACCATGGTGTCTATGCAGGCGGTGCACACCCCGCACGCACGCACGCACGCACGCACACACACACACACACACACACACACACACACACACACACACACACACACACACACACACACACACACACACACAATGGAATATATTAGCTTCGTTTGGAACCTTACAGTTTTTCCACGATTGTTAACACACGTCTTTCACATCCACAACAGCTTCACAGCTTCACATCCACAAAGCTTCTAGGAAAATCTTTGAATGCAGATTGCGGCCCCTAGATGTGTCACAGAGACACATTTTTGGAAACGTTCTACCCATTGCTGGCTGTCTGAATACCAAAATAATAAAAAGTACAATTTTGACATATTATTGCTTATAGCAGCTTTAATAAAGTGTAAACATGGCCAATATGTGTTTTTTCCCCTTATTACTGTGGACGAGTGCAATCATCCAATCCACTAAGCAACTCATAGCAAGGGCTGAATATCCCTATATATACTTGCCATTTTGACAAATTTCGTGGAGGCGCTACCCACACGTTTGGCTGTGTTGCTCATTCCACGAACGCCCGATCCTTACAACCTATAACTCGTTGTAGAGGTTTATAGTCAACAATTAAAATGATACAAAATATGTATCATAAATAGGAGTTTATCTTTGTGTACTGTATGTTCACGTGCACTGCATGGCTTCCATTGACAATGAATGGTGGACTGTATCTTTGTATCAGAACCTTGTCCCAGATTTAATTGCACGACATGGCTGGGGGATTTCATTTCTTTCATGGAATGATGGAACACCTTGTTCCGTGAAAGATAAAGAAAATCACCCTTTCTGTGCGTGTGAAGAGAGACAGGATCTGATGCCAGACAATGGGACAGGATGCCAGACAATGGGACAGGATGCCAGACAATGGGACAGGATGCCAGACAATGGGGGGGACCACTTTGTTCAGTTCCAATATGATTGTCTTTAGTCTTTATAGTCACGCGGTCAGTTATGCGGAATTTGACTCAAATTATTAGCCAAAAATAGCCACAACGGCGAGGTTCATTTCACTACATGGGTTTTTAGTAGGTTACAAAAAAAAACCTAATTAACTCTTTTATATTTGCCATGTTCACTGTTTTTCGTGGACTGAATTCAAAACTCTTTATTCTTTTTTTTTTTTTTTTCTATATAGGCCTACTTTGTATTCCTATATACAGTATATAATATATATATATATATATATATATATATATATATATATATATATATATATCACTCATTCTGAGATGAGGGACAAAAGTGGAAAAAACATGTCCCACACATAAGAGCCTTATTTATGTTAAAAATAAATTAATTCATGAAAATAAAAGCACTTGCAAAGTTTAATGTAATACAGTTGTGTATTATGCCATTAATTTCATTATAATTGTTTTCATATGCCATCTGAATTAGTTAAAAGCAGGCACTGTACCCAAAAACGCCTGTATTTAGCCTGTCCCCAGCAAGTGGTCACAATTTCAAACTGCTAAAAAAGTGTCTAATACTGTCACAATCACTTAAATATACATACTAAATTAAAGTAGATTGTCAACAACATAGCAAACAATATACACAGTTAATTTTAATTTTCCATTAGATATCTCATATCAAATGTGTGTCCCACGTCTCCCGTCAACTCCGTCAGGTTTTTTTTAAGTCTTAAATTAATCAGAAAATATTGTCGACAGATTTAGCCTGAAGACTCCTTTTATACTCCCGTTTATATTTGTTGCAACAGTGGAGCACCTGGTCTGACAAGCAGACAAGTTTTGTCAACTAAAACAATAAAATTATAGTTTTTGAATAATGGGATGTATTCTAATTTGGCACACAGTTAGAGCATGCCTTAAGGAACATTTTTGTCACAGATTTGTCTCGTGGTGACCATGGCAGCCATTTTCCAAAATTGCCGCCACCTGATGTTATTTTACAATAACTCAAGTTCTACACCACCTAGGATCTTGATTCTGGTGACTAAGACTACATTTTCAAGGATGAGGGATACAGTGGTACAATTCAAATTTTCCCTGTGACCATGCCAGCCATTTTTCAAAATGGCCGCCACCTGCTGTTATTTTACAATAACTCAAGTTCTACACCATCTAGGATCTTGATTCTGGTGACTAATCATACATTTTCAAGGATGTGGGATACATTCAGTGATGGGCAAGCTACTTGGAAAATGTAGTAAGCTACACTACCAGTTACTCTCTATTAAATATAGCTCAACTACAACGAAGCTATCCCCAGATAATTGTAGCAAGCTACACTATAAGCTACATGGCAAAAGTAGCTAGCTACATGGACACTACTTTTAAAAAAAATATTTTTTATCAACTTAATGATCAAGTTTCCACCGAACAAATAGCCTAATAGGCAGGCAAAAATGCTGAGTTTGATTGTTTATTAAAAAACAAACAGGAAACAAGCCCTCTGTCTGGCTTTTGGTGTCAACTTTTTCACATTTACTTGTATTAATGTACCTTGCGGTGTCAGGAGCCGGCTGATTCATGTGTTCAGTGTTGGGAAAGTTCGTTTTTTTATTAACTATAGTTCAGTTCACAGTTAATTTTTTTTAAAGGAACTAATTCAGTTCATAATTCAACATTTTTAACTAAAGTTCATGGTTCCAAAAAATGAACGATTTTAGTTATTTTTTGTTATTTTTTTTGTTATTATTATTGCCACAGCCTAGCCATTTGCACACCAGCTGAGAGACATAATTTAGACTCGAGAATGCTAGTCTCTCAAGACAGACTGTTGCCTCGATAGGCACTGTTTTACCGAATATTTGAGGATGGGATACTCAGATTGAGAGAATGCTGACAGGCACTTAAATGAGATGTTAATGTCCTGTAGGTAGACTTAGAAATAAAACTAGTGTTGACTAATCAATACAAGTGGCTCTTATTTTGATGGCGCAGTTTCTGCACAAGAAGTCCGTTTGACTTGTAAACAAGCTACGATGAATGAGCTGTCAAAGTACTATAGTCGCTAAACCACGTTAGCGATCAAATTTTTCAATATGAAAACTTTCACTTAGACAATAATGTAGGTTACACACGCTGGAATTAAACATGGAACCTGCAGGCAGCATTAGGTGAGTAATTCATTGTGTTGTGCTAGAGATAAAAGGACAGCTGCTGCGTGGGATCCTCTTGCTTAACAACATAACTGTGTCAGACTCTTCTTATCTAAACCAACCAATCATGGATTTTTTTTCCCGGGATTTTTTTCCCCCACAAAACTTTATTTAACAGTCAATTTGTAACGTATAGCTTTTGTTGAAAGCTACGTCACTACTTGGGTCTAAAAATAGCTACACTACAAAAAACGCTACTTGGTTCAAAAGGAGTGAAGCTACCATCAAGCTACTGATAAATGTAGTTAAGCTATGTAGCTTCGCTACTTGTAGCTAGCTACTGCCCAACACTGGATACATTGGTACTATTTAGTACTATTTAGTACATGTGAGCCGCATCTAAGTTCTGTCTCTCCCTCTGGGCCTAGGGTAGACACTTGCTATTTTCCGTAACACTAATTGGTGGGGCTGTCCAAACTTGTTGTTTAGGTGTCAATCGTGTCTCTGTTGGTGAAGTCGGGTCCAGATGGTCTAGAAGATGAGTTAGTCAGGGGATATTAATACAATCTGGTAATAAATTCCTTATCAAGAATATTCTTCACCAATGTGTTTGGAAGGGTGTCTACTAACATATCCCACATTGCTTTATATTCAACCACCCTAGGGGAACTTTTGACAGCTGCTGAAAGTTGGGGTACCATCAACAACCTATATAAGGCAAAATGTTCATTATGCTTTAAGTAGCATGTGACATGTCAAACTAGGGAGTTTTCATGATTCTGAATGCATTCCAAGCATTAGCTATGCACGAAGAACACTCCTTGGGCTGAAAACGGCCATAGCCGTCATCACAAAATGAGGTCAGCACATTTGGGCAAATGGATATATGGCCAAATTTAGCCCAAGGGGTTTGACCCCTAGTTTGGCCATAGACTCCCTAGTTTGGCCATAGCCACTTGGTATGGTACCCAACTTTCAGCAGCTGTCAAAAATGCCCCTAGGGTGGTTCAATAGAAACCAATGTGGGATATGTTAGTAGACACCTTTACAAACACATTGGTAAAAAAAATTCTTGATAAGAAATGTATTCACAGATTTGACATTATTCTGATAATATTCCCTGACTAAATTGGTAAAATAATAGCAGGTCCACCATTTTTGAAAATGGCTGCCATTGTCACATGATACATCTAAATGGTACAACTGTATTCCTCCTCCTTGAAAATGTAGGATTAGTCACCAGAATCAAGATCCTAGGTGTTGTAGAACTTCAGTTATTGGGAAATAACAGAAAGTTGGCGGCCATTTTGAAAAATGTCTACCATGGTCACAGGACAAATCTAAATAGTACCAATGTATCCCACATCCTTGAAAATGTATGATTAGTCACCAGAATCAAGATCCTAGGTGGTGTAGAACTTGAGTTATGTAAAATAACAGCAGGTGGCGGCCATTTTGAATGGCTGCCATGGTCACAGAGCCAATATAAATAGTACCACTGTATTCCTCATCCTTGAAAATGTGGGATTAGTCACCAGAATCATGATCCTAGGTGGTCTAGAACCTAAATCAGTTAAACTTGTCAACTCCGTCAGATGTTCGTCAACTCTGTCAGACGTTCGTCCCGTGATGTTTTTGTTAATTTCCAAAGAAATAGAAAGTTCGATGTCAAATCTTTTGTGCTTATGTATTGAAACACCAACTGAAATGATACGTAATGATGATTTTTTTATTTTTTACATGGTTTTCATGTTATAATATTGAAAATAAAGGTTGAAATGACGGATTTGAGAAATTGGATATTTCATAATAGTGTGATATTGGAACAAAACAATATTAAAATAATTGTATTACTTAACTTGATTACTGAAAGCCATTATAAGATAACTGAGGACTTTATATTATTGTTGAAATTATCAAATTCAATTAAAAGGGATTTTAGTGTGTCTGACGGAGTTGACATGAATCAGGTATTAAGTGCATGAATGTCCCATTTTAGAAAGAAATGTTATGCGAAAAACCTGTTCCTTCTCAAGATTGGTAGTTGAGACCTGTGTCTACAAATACATCTATTTGATTTTAATGTATCTTAAAAAAAAAAAAATCTAGTTTGAAAAAAGTTTTGTCCCTTATCTCAAGAATGGGTGATATATATATATATATATATATATATATATATATATATATATATATATATATATATATATATATATATATATACATTTCCTGTATATCCTGTGTTTTGGCAGACCATGGCTGCAGTGCATCAGTGATGATTACACAAATGTGTATCTACCAACCGATGGCCGTGCATGCAAGTCCCGGGCGTGCCTAAATAAATCAAAAAAAAAGATGAAAGACGAGAACAAAGAAATAAATAAATAAACGAAAGCGGAGACACTTCCAAGGGAGAATGGGAGCGATCCCAACAGCTGGATGCTGGAGATTTACTCAGATGAAAGCAGGTAGTCTACCGGAGGCTGATTAACCCATTTTAGGCGGGAACGCCCTTTTGGTGTTTTAAACATTGTTATAATTTAGCTATTAAAAAATAGCAGATCTACATGCTCATAGCGCGCCACCGAGTGGCGCGCTATGAGCTTGTAGGTCTGCTATTTTCTTTTTAATCGTCAAAATGTGTCGCAAATCCTTTGAATATATATTCTTTCAGAGCGACTGTTTTTTAACTAAAATCTGTGCTTCTGTGAGGGTCCCTGAAACTATACATATTTTCAGATGGGGGTCTGCGGACATGAAATATTGAGCACCACTGATATAGAAACATGGGTATTTCAGAAAACTGTCAGGATTTAGAAGACATACATTTCTAAGTCAGGTCTACATGAGTTAAAATGCACTTTTACCAGGATGCACAAAACATGAATGGAATACTGAACATGGCACGGTACTGAACACTGACCACACACCGTTCTGTTGTTAACCACTTTATTATAGCCTCCATTTTATTGGCATTGGTGGAAAAGGTAAGCCTATACTCGCTGTGTTTAAGTAAAAGCCCCGGAATTCAAAATTGGACTTGAGTAAAAGTATTGGAATCAAAATGTACTCAGTTAAAGTGCCAAAAGTAATACTCATAGTGCAGCATGTCCCAAAGCAGATCTACGAGCGCAAATTGTTCAGAACGTGTTGCTGTCGGGAGAGGTCTTTGATTCGTTTTGCATAAATCAGTGGTATTGAACACGCATTGATTGATTGATTGATTGACACAATTCGTGCCGGAATTCCTTCAAAATAGAAGCTCGGGGTGCCTGGAAGATATAGCCGCTTTTACTCTGTAATGAACCGGAGACATATTTCTGCTTGCTTACCTTTCTCTCGTTTCAATATTATCGCTCGATCATCGCTCGCGTTCATATTTTGAACGAGAGGCAGGTGAGAAGTCCGAAATGAAGAGCTTAGTATATCCATCTGATCAAAACCACGGAGAGCTCCCTAGATTAGGAGATACCAGGCATTCTTTCTGCAGCGGTAAACTATAGGAAGTGACCGGGACCGCGGATGAACAAAGAGTGAAGAGTATGGTGGCCTTGGAGGCCAACTCAAAAAGAAAAAAGGAAACAATTCGGAATATTCTTCTCTCGTTTGATATCATTGAAGATGTGCTAGGATCAGTGTTGGGACGTAACGTAAATAACGCGTTACAATAACGCCGTTACGTTCGGCAGTAACGGTTGCTGTAATGCGTTTATTTTTATTTTTATTCAGTAACTTGTTACTGTTACTACATGGTGCGTTATTCCGTTATTTTTCATGTAGTCTCGATCGGGGGAGAATGAGAAGAACTGTCATGCTTGCCTTGCGGGAGAGAAGGGGGAGGAGGAGGAGTGTGTGTGTGCGTTTGTGTGTGTGTGTGTACTACACGTGGTGATGCGCAAGTTTGTTTACTCTGACTATAGTGTCATGGCGGCGCCCATATCGCGTTTCAAATGGATATATTCCTCCTTATTTCCTTCAGCTGCTCCAATCCAGCACAAAGCACAGTCAAAGTAAGTTGTTGAGTCCCAGCAGATAATGATGATCCCATTCCCACCGGCTATACCACTGTGTGTTTGTTTATGTCGGTCGCGCGTGTGTGTGTGTGTGTGTGACGTGTGTGCCGTGTATGCACATCATGTGAGCGAGCGTGCGAGAGAGAGAGAGATAGACAGACAGACACTGAAAGAGGCTGCGCATGTGCGTTCGTGTGTGTGTGTGAGACAGTGTGTGTAGCCTAGCTACTTTTGAGCGAGAGAGAGACAGACAGATACTGAAAGAGACTTTGCGCGTGTGTGTTTGATTATCAAATATTAATTCTGGTTTTGGTCTTACTTTGTTTATAAATCCAGACTCAAATTAGTATTGCCACCACCACCACCAATAAGAGCAGCTATGAGCTATCTCAGCCTATCTGCACAGTATACAACATTCACTGGAAGCAGTGGAACTGGAACCCTCATGTTGTGTTGGTTGTAGCCTACTTTTATTTAGTTGTTTGCTATAAATATTGTGGGAGGTCGGGTGGGAAACAGTACTCAGAATGCAGTATCAGGGGTTAGACACACGGTGGCGCCCCTTGTTTTATTTCTCAAAGAGGTTCAAACAAAAGTCAGTTTCACATCAGAACTCAAACAGACAATATTCTTTTCATGAAGTCCAGGCTCCTAGGGGGAGACGTCACTGCAGAGGATGAGAGGGGTGGTTAGCATACGGTCAGAGTACAAGGTAAGTACAGAGGGGTGGTTAGCATACGGTCAGAGTACAAGGTAAGTACAGGGTTGGGGCCTGAGACTCCGGTCTAGGCAATCTACCAACTAGACTTTTCTATAACTTTCCTTCTTCTTCTTTTCCAGGTTCCACAGGCGCCAGGAGGCTCCCCCGGAGGTAGGTATAAAGGTAGGTAACTTTCTCTATCCACAGGGTACAGAAGAGTACTTTTGAGTAGAAGTACTCGAATACATAAAGGTGAGTAATCAGAGTAAAAGTACTTGGTAAGGGACCGGGTGAGTATGGTAGCTAGGGCCCCTTAGGCTCGGCCAACAGGTAGGTACACAAGCATTTATACTCTGATTTTCTCTATCTACTGGGGACCGTCTCGATACGACAACGGCAGTCAGGGGGTTAGAACCTGAGCACTCTAGTTTCTAACGGTCTTCTTTCACCGGTGCAAGGCGGGCTCTCGCCAACTTAAAGTCTCTTCAAAGGGTGAGCTAAACATAACATGGCCTGTCTTCATTCACAGGTTTAACGTGACACTTTATCTAGAGCATGCTAGCTTCCACAACCATCTACGGGGTTATCTTCATTCACAGTCTTCAGTACGCATCAACATGGTGACTTTCTTCATTCACAGTCTTCATTAAGCATCAACATGGTGACTTCCTTCATTCACAATCTTCGTTATTATCCTTAGCTACTCAAGCGTCTGCGAGTGCCTCTTCTTAATAACACGGGTGATAGAGAGAGAACGTTTGTCTTACTGCGACCTTAACGAGAGGTGGGCGGCCGTTCCCTACGCCGTCTTCTGCTACTCGTCCCCGATCCGAGCCAGGTGGGTCTCCAAGTATGTGTGCGGCTCTCCAGTAGACACTTGTTTTTTGGGGGGTACACACTCCCGTGTGTGCTTCCAGCCCCACTCCGACAAGCCTGATGAGGTGGGAATACAAGAGTACATTGAGTGGTGGTACAAGCGATCAAACAATGTGTTTAGGTCATATGGCTGGATCCATAAGCGAGATCAGTGTGGACTTACCATCCAACGCCAAGTGGTCGGCATACAGCCATACAGTATGCTGCCTGCGCGTCTTGGTGTGTAGCAGCGAGTGATACTGCTAGGCGTGAGGGTTGTTTATAAAGGGTGCGGCTGACAGGTTGCGTCCGCCGTTAATTGCTAACACGGGCGGTGGCTGGATTAGACGCAGCTGGTTTAGGTTTGCTCTGGGATAGTAGATGGCGTCTATGACACGGCCGTGGGCGTGCCGCGTCGGTGCTTGTCTGGTTGCCATAGGAACGCGCCCCTGCCACTGTGGCGAGACCTGACACACTCCACAATATGTATTGATAGGCCTACATAGCATCAAAATCACCACCAGTCCCCCCTGCTATTGGTATTATTATCACTGTACTGAACTGAAGGCATGAATGAATGGCCTGGAAGTGGGAGCCCGTTTTTCTTTTTGAGTACTATAGACAACTATGTGTGTCCCTGGCTGGCTGGCTGTGTCCCCGTGTCCCTGGGTCTGAGCACGGAAATAGCATATTTTCTCCACCAAGTGTTTTGGATGCGGGGCGGCTCGCCGGAACCAGCACCGGCGAGCCGAGCCGAAAAGTAACGAAAAAGTTACTTTTAAAAGTATCGCTTTACTTTTTGGTTTAAGTAACAGTAAAGTAACTAAGTTACTTTTGAAATGATGTAACTAGTAACTGTAACTAGTTACGTTTTTAAAGTAACGGTCCCAACACTGGCTAGGATGTGTACACACGTCCTAGCAACCCGTCGGTTGGATTGCTTATGACGTGCCCACACGTCGTACGGTCTGAACCAGTTAACAGTTTGCAGAATTACAGCACATTTCAAGCACAACTCAATACAAAAAACTGTTAACTGAGTGGACGACCCAATAAAGCACTACACTTGTTTACACTTGTTCAATTAATCATAACATTTAGAGACATACAACTATACACTTCTATATAGCCAAAAAAACTGGAAATCATCATAAAGGAGGTAAAAAGGGAAAAGAAAACATATACAATAGTGGTGTAACGATAAAGTAACTGTATCGAAATATTGATTTTAATTTAATCGAAATGGAAACAGCAAATATCGTATCATATCGTTTGACTTTGTATCGTATCGTATCGCAATGGATATAATCGGTATCGAATCGTTTTGCAATGTAAATAATACAATTGTGTATTTACTTCGCAACAGCAATTTTGATGTGTCAGTATTTAGCTTTCTTTTCAAAATACAAGATTTTCTTATTTTCCTGAAAAAGAAAATAATAAAAAGACGGGCAGTGATTGGCCAGTAGTCACTTGAGTGACAGTGAGAGAGACAAGAAGGAGTCGCAAGAGTGACGTCACCTGGGCGGGCGAGGCCTTCAGCACTTTTGCTTGACTTTCTGCCTTCTTTGGATACGCGTCGCTCCAATGAACTGCCGCGGCCAACAAGACATCTTTTTTTTTTTTAAGATCTCTCGATCTATGCCGGGAAAGGCCTCATTAATTTGCAAGATGGCATCCAAGATGGCTGCCGACGGCTTAAAATGGCTATATGTCATCTGCTATGTATATTGACTATATTGAGTTTTTATTTTTGTTTTTTATATGTATATTTTGTATGTTGTTTTTATTGTTTTGTTGTGTTTTGAATGTTCTTTGGTTGTCTTGATTTGGAGTTTGTGTTTTGTTATTGTGTGTGTTTTAGTTGTTGTTTTTGTATTTGTCACTCTGTTTTTATTTCTGAATTTACTTCTATTTGTAAAAAACAAAAAAATAATAAACAGAACATTAAAAGAAAATGGCTATATGTCATAACCTACTGTAAACGTCGTTTCAAAAAGTAGAAAACACATTTTTGGAGGTACTTCTGTAATTCTTCAGTCCTTCTGTGAACTGTTCGTTCCAGCTTATACGCACACACGCACATACGTGCACACATGTGTGTTTTCTGTACAAAGCAGAAAACAAGTTATTACCAAACAACATCCAAAATACTCATTTATATGCAGTTATTTCTTTCTTTTCACCATAAAAGCAAAGAAAAAATATAAGCATTTTTTTTTTTTGTCAGTGAATATCAACAGTTTCACGTTTATATTCATTCTCCAACAGAGCGGCTCACACGCGCACGCACACACACACACACGCACACACACATGCATGCGCACACACACACACACACACACACACACACACACACACACACGCACGCACGCACACACGCATGCGCACACACACACAGCTCTGTTTGACAAAGTCAATTCTTGGTCTCTCCAGAGTTTAATTAACAAGCGCGTCCATGTCGAGAGAACGGCAGATAACCAGCTTGAGTCCAGAGCCCAAGTCTGACAGAGTGAGAACAGCAACGTGTGGGGGGGGGGGGGAGAGAGAGAGAGAGAGAGAGAGAGAGAGAGAGAGAGAGAGAGAGAGAGAGAGAGAGAGAGAGAGAGAGCCACAGGCACAATCTGTCTGTTATAATGAGAGACTTAATGAGAATGAAAGGTCACAGAGTCAGGGAGAGGACATTGAACCAAAGAGAGTGTGAAGAGTTGCAGATAAGATGGAAATTAGCCATGTATACGCACACACTATACACACGCACACGCACACACACACACACACGCACGCACGCACGCACAGTCACATGTGCACGCATCCCAAGACATATATAGTTGAACATGCATTTTCTTCATAATAACTTTTCGTCATACTGTTTGAACCCCCCCCCCCCCCCCACGCTGCACTAAAAGTCATATTGTTCTGTTTTTTTTCATCACAATGATGATTCTGCGAGCAAATACAGCAGGTGACGAACAAACGTCAGCTTCTATCGTCTTATGCCACGCTGACTATAGCGTCAACTTTACTTTATTGTCACACCGTATACTCGGTATATGAAAGAGCGGGAGATTATTCCTCTGACTAATAGTATTTTCCCAGAATAGTCCTACAAGCTTGTAGAGTAGCTTGTAGATCTTCAATTTTTCAAGAGCTAAAGCATAACATAATGCTAACACCGCGATGCCTTCAAAATAGGAGCTCTGGGGTGCGGAAAGACACCCCGCTTTTACTCCTGAAGCCCCCCCCCCCCTGGAAACAACCGGAGAAATATTTTGTTAGCTTTACTTGGTCTCGAGTCTATTATATCGCTAGAAGCTCCAAAGCATTCATATTTTGAATGTTGAAGTCAAAAATGAAGCGCGTAGTATCAGATCAAAAGCGCCCTGGATTAGGAGAGACGAGGCATTCTTTCTGCCGCGCTAACAGCTAGTCCAAAAGTAAGCTAATATGAAGGCAGAGCGAAGCGACGGGTGCCTGAGAGTCTCAGTCAAAAATAAAAAAGCTTGTAGATCTGCTATTTTCAATAGCTAATCATTACATAATGCTAACACCAAAAGGGGGTTCCCGCCCAGTATGAGTTAAGACCCTGAGATCAGATTCCACAAAATGTCTTAATCTAAATCAAGACAGCTTTCATGTCAGTGGTTCTCAAACTGTTTTTCATGTCAAGGACCCCAAAAATGATCCCCCATCTGGAAAAAAATAATGTGTTCCAGGGTCTGCATGCACGGAAGCAAAGATATGAGTTAGAAACGTTTGCTGTGAAATAATATATATTCAAAGATTTGCACCACGTTTTCACTATCTTTCGACAGCTACATTTTAAAAATAATGTTTAAAGTGTGTTAAAAGTTATGAGGTGACACAGGTGCGTCCTCAGGTTCTTAATGGCTTTTAATATAATTTATTTATATAACCAAATATCAAACATAAGTGCACATAGAAGTGTCATAAAGACTGCAGTTGCCAATAAAGGACACAATAAATAATTTTGAGAGGGAGAACGGTTTACAGAAAAAAAGAGAATGAGACCACTCCAACAGCGAGTTGTCACAATGATATGCAATATTGACATTGACACAGTAAAATGGCGAGGCGCCCAGACAGACAAACTATAACAGCTATGAACACACAGAAGCTGCATAATACTGTAGTTAACCCATTTTGGACTGACGTCGATAAAAGTCTTCAAAAATCCTAATAGTTTTCTGAAAAACCTATATGTTTCTATGTCAGTGGTGGTCAAACTTTTTCACGTCAAGGACCCCCAGATTTATCTGTATTGGGCCACGGACCCCCATCTCCCCAAATATGTAGTTCCAGGGACCTCCCAGAAGGAAAGATTTGAGTTAAAAATGTTCACTCTGAAAGAATATCTTCGAAGATTTGTGCTGCCTTTTCACGATTTAAAAAAATAGAAGACCGACAAGCTGGTGCCACTACGAGCTTGTAGGTCTGCTATTTTTTCAACAGCAAAAGTATAACATAATGCTTTAAAACACCAAAAGGGGTTTCCCGCCCAGAATATTTTATTTATTTATTTGACAGGGACAACGCTCATTAATCAACATGTCAGTTTTCACATCAATGTAAATGGGCCAGAGTTAGCCAAAGCTAAATTTAATCTGTAGTCCCTGGGCAGGCTCTTAAAAAGTAAATGATAAAAGAAAGACAGGGTGTAGGGAGCCTGCACACAACACCATGCGTTGATGCCATGTGTGCATATGTGCAAGCACCCATCACTACGTCCATACAAAACACAGTACAACAGATAAAAGAAAGACAAAGTGTAGGGCGCCTGCACATGCACCATGCGTTGATGCCATGTGTGCATATACGGGCACCCAATACTACGTCCATACAAAAATACAGTACAACAGATAAAAGAAAGACAAAGTGTGGGGCGCCTGCACTCAACACCATGCGTTGATGCCATGTGTGCATATGTGCAGGCACCCAACACCACGTCCCTACAAAAACACATTACAATACCATACAATACAATACAGATCAACATGATACAGGGGACAGAACAACTGCAAAGTGAAATGAGAAATGACACAGAATACTAATTAGTGCTGATAGTTACTCATGATTACAGATTTGAATTGTTTTTAGCCACCTTTTCAGGTTAAATTTGAAGGTCAGATAGTTGGAAGTCTCTCTTACTTCTGTGGGGAGACTGTTCCAGTGATGGGAGGCTCTACGTCTGATTGGCACTTCACAGTCCCCCCTGGTAGTTGCCCTTGTTGTTCTGTCACCACTGTCCCTTCGATCTATGAACTGGTTCAGACTAGTGGTGGAGGTGCAAGTCCATTTAAGATCTTAAAAATGAGACAAGCATCTGCAAAGTGTTTGAAGCTGTTAACATTAAATAGGTTGTACTTTTGAACTATGTGGCAATGGTGGTAACGGATGGGCTTTTGGTCAAGTGTTTTTAATGTCTCTTTGTACAGTGATTCTATGGGTTTTAAAGTTGTCTGGTTTGTCTGTGACCAGGTTGTGAAACAGTACGTTATGTGTGAAAAAATCATAGCATGCATGAAGAGTTTAGCTGCATCGGTTGTTAGATAATTATGGTCTTATGTGTCTGAAATTAGATAAATTGAATTTGATTTTGTTGGCTACATTTTTTACATGTTTTTTAAATGTCAAGTTTGAGTCTAGTGTAATTCCAAGATATTTGAATTCTGATACTATCTGAATACTACTACCCTCAATGAGAATGTCAATGTCAGGGTCTGTGGAGTTACGTGAAAAATACATACCGACAGTTTTTTTTGTTCCTCAGCCATTCTGATACGTGGCCCATGGCTGCAGTTAATTTATCTGCTGCTAGTTGTTTGTTTTTATAGGTTAATAGCGCTCCAATTTGACATTCCCATGGGTCAATAAACAACCAGATTGCTCCCTAGCACTCCCCAGACATGTTTACAAGGCAGCTCCTGGAGACTAAAAGGACTCCGAAATGAAAGATATTTGTTCAAGGTTTTTCTTACTCTACCACCTCTCCTCCTCTCATACAAGTAATTGACAATATGTGACCCCTTCCAGTATTTTTACCCACAAGTCGGCTCTAATGAAACTGCACAATAGACCAAAAAAAAAAAAATATATATATATATATATATACAGTATATATATATATATATTTTTTTTTTGTGGTTTCCGTTTTTAGCCACATTAACACAGTTGGAATGTTAAAGAATGTTTTTATTCCATCAGAAAGTCGTTTTAGAGGGGGCACGGTGACACAGTTGGTAGTGCTGTCGCCTCACAGCTAGAAGTTCCTCGGTTCGATTCCCGCTCGGGACGCTGTGGGCGCTGGTGGCGTGTTTCCTCGTCATCAGTGCCCATACTCGAAGGCGGGGTTGGCGAAAGGGCCTTTCTGTGTGGAGTTTGCATGTTCTCCCCGTGTCCCCTAGGGTAGGTACCCTCACAAAAAACATGCAGTAATAAACTGCCTCCCCCTGGCCAGCCGGGGCGCCTGATGGAGGGGAAAGGAACTGGTTGGAATAACGTGTTCCTTCCACGCGCTACGTCCAACCAGGGAGTCAGGTGTAAAGGAGCAACTTGGACACTCAGGCATGAAGGAAGCATGAGTTCAAGTCCGTTGCTCTCCCCTTGTCCCCCATATATGGGGACTAGGTTGGTGGAGGGTGTGTAGAGCCCAGGATCACATTAGATGATTGACACAGGGGTGAAAAATGGGTTACAAATCGTGGATAAAATATATATATATAAATAAATAAAAATCGTTTAGTGTCATTAAGTCACAAAAAAAGTCACACCACCAACTTGGATGAGGCAGAATTGCTTTAAAGCCGAAAAACCTTCGATGAGGCCTTTAGGAGGGCCATTCGAGCCGTTGCCCAGCGGTGGAGCCTGCAGAACCAGTTAATTACATAAAACATACATGCATACGTGCAAAAAAAGCGGTCCAAATGTGCACGTTAGACTGGACTAAGGGCCTTATTAGAGGGGGGGGGGGGGGGGGGGGGGCTGACATAACGCACTGCGTCCGCGACACGATGTATGCGCTTATAGTCAGCTATTTTCCCGTCGGATCATATAGCCTATACAAGTTAAGCATAATCGTCCTGTTGCTTGTATAAAGACACACTCCGCCTGCATATTATGGCTCGAGGGTTGTGAACTTAAGGAGAACATTTAAACAGATGGAAGGAATGAAGGGCGGAAAAAAATAAAGGTCTGTTTGAGGACGACACACCCCGGCGGTGATTTGAATTCCATTTTGTAGCTCATTCCTCCTTGCCTTTCATAGGGACCTGTTGCTATAGCAACAGGTCCCTATGATGGCATGAGTTGTCATGTGAGGCCGTTCGTCAGTCAGCAGAGGTGGAAGAAAAAGTACTCAAGTGTTTTACTTAAGTAAAGTATCAGGTAGAACTATTCCGAACTACAAGTAAAAGTCCGGAATTCAAAATGTACTTGAGTAAAAGTTCAAAAGTATTGGTATCAAAATGCAGTTAAAGTAGGCTACTCACTATGCAGAATGTCTCATTTCAAGTTTTCAAATGCATAAAGTCAATTGAAAATAGCAGATCTACAAGCTCACGCAACGCATTGTGAGCTTGTAGATCGGCTATTTTCAAATGGCTATTTTCAAATAAGCAAAATCTAAAAAGTAACTAGTAAGTACAACAAAAGCACAATATTTTCCTCTGAGATGTAGTGGAGTAGAAGTAAATAAACTACTGGAAATTGATAGGAAGTATACACATACCTCAAAATTGTACTTACAGTACAGTAAGTGCAGTACTTAAGTAAATGTACTTAGTTACTTCTCAGCCCTCCCCCCGCTTTTTGTTTTCTCCTCCGTGGCATCCACTACGTCCTTGAAGCCTGGACGCAGGGACGAATTAACCCCCATGAGTGCCCCATCCATCCAATGATCCATCCATCCATCCATTTATCCATCCATCTTCAACCGCTTATCCGTAGTCGGGTCACGGGGGCAACAACTCAAGGTTCAAGGTTGTCTTTATTTGTCTTGGAGACAGAGTCACAGCTGCATACAAATAACAGACACGTTCACATACGAAAAGGAAAAAACACCATGAAACTCCCAACATACTACACAAAACAGAGATATTGCACACATTCCCTTGATACAGTGCAACTAGTCAATAAAGTGCTTTTGGCAATCCCTGAATCTCTGAGTCAGCAAAGTGCATTCGGCAATCTCTGATTGAGCATTTTGATTGACAGGGGAACAAAAGAGTGTTTAAATCTATTCTGTTCTATACCTCCTACCGGATGGCATTAGCTCGTACTCTCGGTACAGTACATGCAAGGGGTCAGATACAATATTCCGAGCTTGTCTCAACACTGCTTGTTCAAAGATGGCCTGGGGATGTGATGGGGGGGGGGGGGGGGGGGGGTGGACATGCCCATGCCCATGCCCATGATCTTCCCAGCCATGTTGCTAGCCTACCACTGTACACCAAGCGTTCACCCGCAGCCTCGTACATACAGCCCGGTTGCTGCTGGCCAGGATTAGCCACACTACGAGTAGCTAGCCTGGTTAATAAACCAGACCGAATCAGCCGTTGGCAAGAATAAATTGCCTGCCGGCGGATTACGGTCTGGAGAGGCTCAATTGTACGCCATTTCCTACACCGCAATATGGGCGGGCTTTGGTACAGTGACTTTCAATGCTTGAGACCTTTGACTGACAGTAGCTCTGACCAATTGCGTCAAAGAGAAAATGTTTCAACCCGCTCCCCTGGAAATGAAATCCAAGCTGAGCCTCCCCAGACTAATATCCGCGGTCCGTGCGATATTAGTCTGGTTTATTAACCAGGCTAACGAGTAGCCACTCCATCCTCCTCCGGTTCATTCCTCTCGTCAACATTCCGTAGTATACACTCTCAGTCGGTGCAGTGTACAATATGTCACAAAGTAACAATAAGTAACATTAACTTGACAAAACAAAACAACATAAAGAGACAAACGTGCAGCTGTGCTCCTCTCCGTGTCACCGCAGGGCAGCGGCACCGAATCAGTGCAGTGCTGACACCCATCACCAGAGTGCAATTTTTTGGGGGGCCCCCATAGCGTGCTTGTGAGAATATTCGTTTTTTTTTTACATTTTATATCATCATTTTGACCTACGTTTAACACAATCAAGGGCAAATGAAGAGCCTCAAATCCGTTTCCCCGAAGGGCCCCTGAGAGCCAAGGGCCCCTGAGAGCCAAGGGTCCCTGGGCCACGGCCCCACAGGCCCACAGGCCCAAAAGCTAATTTGGCCCTGCCTGGACACCATGTAGCACTGCACATACAAAAAGAAGAAAAAACAATCGATCCTATCCATGGTGGAAAGTAGCTATGAGTACATTTTACTCAAGCACTGCGCACAGGTCCTTAAGGTCCTTGCAATTAAAGCTGTTGAGAATCACTGCTAAACCCTGCTAAACCCTGCAGTGCTGGCACCATTGGGTCAAAGAAGTGCTTAATTTCTATGATTCCTTTAGAGAAATTAAGGTACAATCAGTTAAAACTTGACCCCATGCCCTTCAATCGATGGCATGCTGTAGTACAAAGCTGGATATAGACTTGTAATCAGTGACCTGCTGAGTAGGCTATAGAGCGTCGCATTCCTGCCCCCCCTCGAGAGACCCGGAAAATAATTCCCCGTTCATTTTCCTCATAGACTTTTCAGAAAGTATTTTTTTAAAGACGTTTACGCCGCGGACAAAGCCAACTCTTGTCGTGACAAATCATGACAATAAACACAATGTTTTGGGCCAAACAGAATTAGAAAGTAGTGTTGTTTTTCTTCTTTGTAATTATGTGTTTGGTCTAAAATATTGTGTTTGTTGTCATGATTTGTCACGACTCGAGTTGGCTTCGTATGACGCTTAAAAGGTCTTTAAATAAATACTTTTTGAAATGTCACGAGGCAAGCAACACTGTGACTTACATTTGCGAACGAACAAGAAACTGAAAACACAAGGGCATATAAATAGACAAAGACTAACTAGACACAGGTGAACAACTGACAAATCAACACAGTGATTGGCTGGGGGACTAAGAGGACACAGGTGGAAAACAAAGACTAATCACAAGGTTAGACAAGGCAGATACAGAACTACAGGGGCAGACAAAGGAAGGCACAAAACACTCCAAAATAAAGGTACACAAGTGAAAAGTAAAACTCTACACTACAACTAAGAAACAAGGAAAATACAATACTTCAAAACCACAGGAAAACAAACGATGAAATGAAAACAGATATACGCACTGTGACACCTATGTATTCAAATATAATATCTATGTATTTGCCAGAGAATCACTGTCATATCCATATTCATAAAGGTTCCCTTAAAGAACCTGCACTATTCACATGTTCCACACACATTTAATTTCTTTGCTAAATAGTTACTGTATTCGATTTTAAATCAATGAATCGTATATCGTATCGACCATAATTAACCAGTGTCATCAACAGAGTATTCTATGGATCCTTTTCGTTTATGTTGTAGCCTACATGGAGGGGGAAAAAACTCAGTATTTCTTTTACGATTCAAACAGGTCCTTCATATGTTCTAACAAGGAAGGTACATAGAGGGGGCTCCCCCGAAAGCACTGGAGTCCGCACGCCATTCATCAGGTGGTCCCTTAACCCATTCTGACCTGAGATCAGATTCATACGAGGTTTCCGCCGGACACACACTGGTCTGATGAACCCATTCTGACCTGAGATCAGATTCTAAAAATGTCAGTCGTTCTTCGATTTTTTTCAAAAATAGCAGACCTACAAGCTCGTATCGCGCCACTCGGTGGCGCGATATGAGCTTGTAGATCTGCTATTTTTCAATAGCTAAAGCATAACATGATGCCAACACCAAAATAGGTGCCCGGTCAGAATGGGTTAATGAACCCCAGGGCCGCGTCCAAACTTTTTGGCCCTGCCGCTCGATACGACATATCCGGCCTGTCGCTATCGAGTTAGCGCGGCGCTGAGGGATCACCGAGGATGACATTTGGGACTCGTCAGCTAAAGTGATGGATGATCGAGCGGTGTGTGTGTGTGTGTGCTCTGCCTGTGTTTCATGGCCGCCCCAATGCTTTTTATTTTTTGACCAAACACTTGTGTTTGATTGCCCCCCTCCCCCCATCACTCACAACTGTTTGGACAAACCACGTGACTTCCATTGGAAAAGCATCGAGGCGGCCTGTAATGGGAATTTTAGAACGCCAACTACAGTGCCAGATATATGCATTATTGTGTATTTATCTTCCTTCCATTACGTCTCTTTGCTCACCAATGTGCTCAGTCTAATTCATGCAGCTGTCAATCTAACAGCTGACCACGCTGTCAGCAAAGGTATACTTATTTGTGTGTCGCCCTTATGTTTAGCACGGATCCTTGTATGGACATTCAGTGTGACATCTCTGTTAGGACAAGACTATAAGGACTGTCTGAGAATGGGATTGGGGGGGCTTGTGCCCGGAGGGGCTGCTGGAACAGGCAAGGAGGCCTGTTCCTCACTCTCTGTATGTTGTTAGTCAGCTGAATCTTCTGAATAAAGAAAGTCTCAACACTTCACTTTGTCATTCCTTCATCTTTGGAAGATTATTTAATCGTCAACAGGCCATGGAACACGGACATGTTCATCTGATATGTGTGTACAGGGCCTTAACACAACACAACACAACACATCTCTCTGATATGTGTGTACAGGGCCTTAACACAACACAACACAACACAACACATCTCTCTGATATGTGTGTACAGGGCCTTAACACAACACAACACAACACATCTCTCTGATATGTGTGTACAGGGCCTTAACACAACACAACACAACACAACACATCTCTCTCACAGCTCTCTCTCTAAATGTACAATAGCATTGGCATCAAAAGTATCACGAGTAAAAGTAGGCTCAATTATGCAGAATATCCCATTTCGCAGGTTTTCAGATCTCTACAGTTACACGCTGTGACACATTAATTGCTCCCAGCTGCTGCAATTATTAAAATGAAATTAAATGTTTGGTCTTCGGGCCGGGGCCCATTGTGTCAAATTTGTATGGGGCTTCGGGCCGGACGACGTACTTTCTGCCGGCCGGATCAGGCCCAATCTTTAGACCTGATTACAGCTCCTCTCTCTCTCTCTCTCTGGTGTTATGCCCAGGGGGCGTCTCTCACTCCGGAGAAGAGCTTTGACAGGTACAATAATGCAGGGCACAGTACCAGTCTGAGCATCTTGAGTATAAGACCAGACCCATTGCAAGTTGCTGTACTCTGACCTCCACCCTAAGCCATCCCACACTGTAGACCAGCGGCTTTCAACCCTTTTCCTATCAAGGCCCATTATTGTCTCCACCAGGCCGAAGGCATGGGGAGCAAGTATGCTTTGCACTCTGTCCGTCCGTGTCCGTGTGTGTGTGTGTGTGTGTGTGTCCGTGTGTCCGTGTGTGTGTGTGTGTGTGTGTGTGTGTGTGTGTGTGTGTGTGTGTGTGTGTGTGTGTGTGTGTGTGTGTGCCCAGGCTACTGAACAAGAGTACTACAACAGAAACTCCGCCCATTGGGATCAAAAACGTCCCTTCTCTCCTATTGGTTGGCGATTAAATCCCACCCTTGTGTGTCGTCTGTGTTCGCTGGGCGAATAGGGACACCCGAAGTTTACGGAATGCATTGGAGTCCATGGGCTCGTGTGAGTATACATGAACCACGTGAGCGAGCTGTTTTCTGCCCCCTTCTCAATGTCGCAACTCTGGCTATACTCTTCGGCTCCGCACGCGCCGCACAAGGTGCCATTTTTCACTTTGTGCACGTCACTGCCTGTTGGCCATGTGTATAGTCTATAGTGCTGTGCTGATTACACCTCAGTAATGGCTGCACCCATGGCACCCCTCTGTGGATTTGTCCATAGCAAAGTGAGCAGGGATTAGGCGTGCCCTGGGGTGGAGTTTAGCTGTCTCACCAGTTAGTTTACACTATGCCTGTTATTTATTTTTTTACACCCCTGGCTTACACAGTGTCTGTCATGACTTGGTATACCAAACAGATTGTCATTATTATTTATATACCGTGTGGCACACAGGGAAAAATCCCTATACGCATACACAATCCTCTTTGAACTACTGAAAACATTGTTTGTGTGTGTGATGTACATCCTGAACACATCCGCTTGTTACACCGCCCGTGGCGTGAAATATTATAAGCACACACAGCGGCTCTGCTGCAGAAGAACACAGCTTTACTGTGCATGGGTGATATGCACGCTGCTGTTCCCTGCCTTCTTTACATCCACAAAAGCCAATTCCCCTGCCTCCGTATCTCTAACACACACACGCATGCATGCGCACATACGCATGCACACGCATGCACACGCACATAAACATGCACACGCACGCACGCACGCGCACACACACACACACACACACACACACACACACACACACACACACACACACACACACACACACACACACACACACACACACACAGAGCAGGCTCTCTGCTACCAGAGCTTTCCCTCTCTGATTGCAATTAGTGAATTATGCACTTGGACTTTGGCCAGCTATGGAGGATTAAATTATTCATAAACGTTAATACGTGCCGCCTCTCTCTCTCTCTCTCTCTCTCTCTCTCTCTCTCTCTCTCTCTCTCTCTTTCTCCCTCTCTCTCTCTCTCTCTCTCTCTCTCTCTCTCTCTCTCCTCTCTCTGTCTCTCTCTTCCTCCCTCTCTCTCTCTCTCTCTCTCTCTCTCTCTCTCTCTCTCCTCTCTCTGTCTCTCTCTTCCTCCCTCTCTCTCTCTCTCTCTCTCTCTCTCTCTCTCTCTCCTCTCTCTGTCTCTCTCTTCCTCCCTCTCTCTCTCTCAAATTAGAATTCAAATATACTTTATTGGCACGACAAGCATTCTTATATTGCCAAAGCATTACATGCATGCAGTATGATGAGAATACAGTATGAAACAAAAAATATATACATATTCAGAATCAGAACAAATAATATAAACAAGACAAGGAAAAACTTAAGCTAAATTACACAAATCTATTAATTGTAGTAGACTTATATTGTTCACCCATTGTTCCTCATGTTGTGGCAGGCTGCCAACCTGGTCTCTCTCTCTCTCTCTCTCTCTCTCTCTCTCTCTCTCTCTCTCTCTCTCTCTCTCTCTCTCTCTCTCTCTCTCTCTCTCTCTTATCCCTTTGAGTTAATATTGACCTTTTCATCAGGGCATGTTATTAAGAACCGCTCTCTATTAAAACCAGTGATGTCATTGTCTCTCTTGAGAGTGTAAAATTTTGACCCGGTGGTCCAGGGACCACCAGTGGTCCTTGACTGGGTTCCAGGTGGTCCCACCAGTGGTCCTTGACGGGGTTCCAGGTGGTCCAGGGACCACCAGTGGTCCTTGACGGGGTTCCAGGTGGTCCCACCAGTGGTCCTTGACTGGGTTCCAGGTGGTCCAGGGACCACCAGTGGTCCTTGACTGGGTTCCAGGTGGTCCCACCAGTGGTCCTTGACAGGGTTCCAGGTGGTCCAGGGACCACCAGTGGGCCTTGACAGGGTTCCAGGTGGTCCAGGGACCACCAGTGGTCCTTGACTGGGTTCCAGGTGGGCCAGGGACCACCAGTGGTCCTTGACTGGGTTCCAGGTGGGCCAGGGACCACCAGTGGTCCTTGACGGGGTTCCAGGTGGTCCAGGGACCACCAGTGGTCCTTGACTGGGTTCCAGGTGGTCCAGGGACCACCAGTGGTCCTTGACTGGGTTCCAGGTGGTCCAGGGACCACCAGTGGTCCTTGACGGGGTTCCAGGTGGTCCAGGGACCACCAGTGGTCCTTGACTGGGTTCCAGGTGGTCCCACCAGTGGTCCTTGACAGGGTTCCAGGTGGTCCAGGGACCACCAGTGGTCCTTGACAGGGTTCCAGGTGGTCCAGGGACCACCAGTGGTCCTTGACAGGGTTCCAGGTGGTCCTTGACAGGGTTCCAGGTGGTCCAGGGACCACCAGTGGTCCTTGACGGGGTTCCAGGTGGTCCCACCAGTGGTCCTTGACTGGGTTCCAGGTGGTCCAGGGACCACCAGTGGTCCTTGACAGGGTTCCAGGTGGTCCTTGACAGGGTTCCAGGTGGTCCAGGGACCACCAGTGGTCCTTGACGGGGTTCCAGGTGGTCCCACCAGTGGTCCTTGACTGGGTTCCAGGTGGTCCAGGGACCACCAGTGGTCCTTGACGGGGTTCCAGGTGGTCCAGGGACCACCAGTGGGCCTTGACGGGGTTCCAGGTGGTCCAGGGACCACCAGTGGGCCTTGACTGGGTTCCAGGTGGTATACATGATGGAGAGTTGGGAACCAAATGGACCCGTATAGATCTTACGCTCTCTGCATTACTTATTATTTGCAAGAAGTCTACATAATTAGAGCATGTGGAAGAATTGTTATCTCTCCTGATTCACCATTTTGTCAGACTTCTGATTGGTCCCTGACTGACTGACAGCAGGCTCTTTCTGCCTCGTTCTGCCCTGGTTCCGCCTTGTTTATGTTGAATAAAAACAAACGGTATGAAAGAAGGCATAGCCTACCACAGGTTGTTATCGGATACCTTGTTTTCTGATTTGCAAACAAAATTCATATTGAAAGAGCACAATAAGAGAGCTGGGTGCCGTCACCGCTAGATGGTCCGGGGTTCGATTCCCGCCGGGGACGCTGGGGGCGTGTCCTCTCCTCCGCGTCATCACATACTGCCTCCCCCTGGCCAGCTGCGGTGCCTGATGGAGGGGAATGGAACTGGTTGGAATAACGTGTTCCTGCCACGCATTACGTCCTACCGTGGAAACCCCTCCCTTTTCAGGTGAAAAGAAGCTCACTCCTCATGCATTGAAGGAAGCATGAGCTCAGTTCAGGGCTCTCCCCATGTGGGCAGAGGGAGAGTAGCACCCAGGATTACAGCTTAGGCGGATTGGCACCAGGTGAAAAACATGGGTTGCAAAACTCGTGGGATATTAAAGAAGGGACCTTACGAATAGTGAGACATGGATACAGATGAACAGACAGATGACCCGCTGTGGCGACCCCTGACGGGAATTAACCGAAAGCCGGAAAAAGAAGAAGATGCATGCCAAGTGTTTTGGTCGCATTCACAGTGTAGGAGTTAGATGGCCTTTCAAAATGTTGAAAATGTTAACCTTTAATTATAATGCCACCATCTGGCCGACCGGGAACAAGGTTTAACGGTGTTTGCACATCATATTGATGATTATTACCGAGTTCCAATTATCTCCAGTGCGGGGGGGTTTCAAACTTTTTTTTGTGCCATAAATGGCCCCAGATATGTAGACTATGACTGCAGACCCCCATCTCAAAAATAGTTTGTTCCAGGGACCTTCGGAGTTAAACATTACAAACATATATCGTGTATATATCGTTTGCATAAATCAGTTGAACATGTTTACGTGTTGTTTAAAAAGAATCGAACCAATGAAAAGCAGTAAAACGTTATTGGGACAAAACCTCTTAACTAAATTGGACCCTCAACCTGTCTGCTAAAGCAGGTAACTATTCTAAGTATATTTACTCAATGTTTATATAGGTTACTCGTATTCCACTATAGCCTACCTCTCAGAGACAAATATTGCACATTTTATAATTATTTTAACCCATAATGTATGCTTTGTCTGTTCGAAAATTAGCCGAGCTACAAGCTGGTAGATTGGCTTTTTAAAGAAAAAGAACAGAAAAGAGAGAGAAAGAGAGATTTCGTTATTTTACTTTGGAGTATTTTAAGTATGCCAAACACAAGGAATATTTTGAATACAGGAGACATACAGGAGTATACCAGAACTTATATTGTGGCCTTTTTTACTTTAGCAGCAGTGGTATTTCTCCCAGGACTTTGTGGAAAAGCTGCATGAGGGACGCCAATAAAAAAACCTAGAGAAAACAATAAGGTTTCAGCCCTTCAGGCTGGAAAACCTAATTGAATTTTCCTGCATCGACAGAGAGGTATTGTTTTTGTACGGTTTGTCTATTTGTTAGCAACCTTTAGAGAAACCACTGCAGCGAAAGGCATCAAACCCTTATAACCACTTAAACCCTCCAGACTGGAACTGAAATGGAACAGTTGTTGTCTCACTCTCTGCATTTGCGTGGTTAGTTCTCATTTGGGCGGCTGTGGCTCAGGAGGTAGAGCAGGTGGTCCGTGGGTCGGCGGTTCGAATCCCGGCTCCTCCTGTCCTGGCAACATGTCAAAGTGTCCTTGGGCAAGACACTGAACCCTACATTGCCTCCAATGAGTTGGTAGGTGTGAGCTCACCACCATTGGTGAGTGTGAGTGTGAATGTGAGAAGTGAGGACACTGGCGTCAACTGTTCGCCGCTTCACCTCCCAATGTATGAATGAATGAACCATTGTAAAGCACTTTGAGCACTTGGAAAAGCGCTATAACAATTCACTATTTATTTTTGAGTGGCTATATTCAGCTATTGGTGTAGATGTCTAGATGTACAATACTACAATATTATCAAAATGTGAATGTCCCCAAAACCACTCAATAAAATGTACAAAATGTCATAACAGACATGCGTATGCCACTTCATATTTGGCAAAACAAAGTGTCTGCCTAATACAAATCACATGAGAGTGGAGGAACGTGAGCTAATTGGACTCATATCATGCAAGTGAATACAACCAAGGTTCTGCCACGGTGTGGATATACAGAGGTGCAGGACTCAAATGCAGAACGACCAGCCACAGGCAGAGCAAGTGAATATACAGGACTCAAAATATAGTGAATATGCAGGACTCAAATGCAGAACGACCAGCCATAAGGCAGAGCAAGTGAATATACAAGAGGTTTTATTCTCAAAACCCACACTGAGATATCACACAGACCTTCAAATGTAATAGGAGACATAAACAGTGCCGAATCAACCCCTCCGAGGGCCCTGCAGGGCAGGCGCTATGCACCAAATCAGAAGGCCCCATGCACGCGAGTTGCGTGCGCATAACACAATCAAGGACGACAGTTTTTGCGTTTGTGCGCCCAGTGAATGAAGGCGCGTGTGTTCAGCGCACCGCCAGCACTTGTATTGATAGTTACAGTGAAGACGGACAGGAAGGAGAGAGAAGGGGAGAGACATGCAGCAAAGGTCATCATGAACGGGACTCGTCAGGCCAGAGCTTATATGGCAACTAGGCCAGCGGGTGCCCCTGGATCTGATAGTCGTTAAAGGTAAACTTCACCCTTTTGGTAAAGAAATATATGTTAATGACGTTCAGGAAGTCCAGGAAGAAAGTGAGCCCAGTGTCGATGACATGCTAAAATCTAAAATATCTCAAACCAAATATTACACACATAAAGACCCCCAGGAAAGTGTTCTAAATCCCATAAACTAGAAATACACAAGGACATCATTAATATGACGATGAACTGACAAGGACCAGAATACACAGGGGTAAATAAATAGACAAGTACTAACTACACAGGTGAACTCAACAGACAATCAACACTGGGTTTGGCTGAGAGGACACAGGTGAAAACTGACAAATCACAGGACTGGTTAGACAAGGCAGACCCAAAACAGGAAACACTAGGAACAATTCTACAGAATAAATTACTCGTAAATCAACAAACTACAAGAATACAACACTGAAACAGAAGTAAGTAAAAGTCCAAAAACAAATAGAGGAGCGGACTGTGACGGATTAATATTTGTTTATAATTATAAGGGTCTATCTATGTCACCACACACTAGTGCATTTGTGTTTGACAGGACGTAATTAAAATTATTTTTTTTATTTTTTTATCAGGTGTGTGTGTGTGTGTGTCCATAATATGACATGCATGGGATATGCTCTAAATGTGTGATATTCTTTTTTTAATTAGCAAAAGATGTTGAGGAAAAAATATATAATAAAAAGTTCCAGTCAGGAACAAACAAATCAATAACACCAGAAAGAACACAAACTATAATAAATAGCTAAAACAAATTAAATGCTAAAATCACAGAGCACATTAATGGAAGCAAAGTCATTAACAGAAACAATTATGACAAGCAAACAGACAGGTTAAAGCTGAGAGAGAGAAGAGGAAAGAAAAATATATACGGTAATCTACAGACGCCCTTAAGCAACCTATAGTGGCAGGTTGGCCATTTACAGCTTTAAACACGAAAAAGGTATGATTTTAAAATCTATTCGATATTGCACAGGTATAGCCAATACAATTGGGCTAGAACAGGTGCACACATGCACGCACAGATTATGTTTGTAATAACATATACTTGTGAGGACATCGGAATAAGGGCGGCATTGAAAGTAGAATTGCAGACATACAAGCTCACAACGCATCGCACTAAAAAGGGGTAAACACACACACACACACACACACACACGCACATGCACAGCAACCCCATCTCACAGAAATACGGGCCTTTCAGGTTTATTCAGAGAATGAATAGTGTCAAAAGGTACCAAAAGTTAACTCTGAACTTGGTTTAGCTTATTTGGCCCTAATACATGGAATGACCTGCAAACAACATTAAAATTGACCACATTGCTATACCCTTGAGGGGTTTTAAAACCTTGGTGAGCATACAGACCCGCCACGAACTGTTTTTAGATCGTTTTGAAATTTGTCTTAATTTCACATGCATATACCTTTTGTTTTTCTTTTCCTGATCTTCTGATGTATTGTGATGGGTTTTATTCTATATATGATATTGGATTACTCGACGACACTGAAAATGAGTTAATTACTCAGTGTAATTTCGAGAATAAATAAAACTTGAATGAATCGCGATGAATGGATCGATACAATAACATTTCCATAGCACGGAATTGCAATTCCGTGCATACACGCCTAGAAAACCCCAAAAATCTGCACCTATTGTCCTCCAGCAAGGGCAGAATCCATTTGTACCTATGGGCCGGCCGGTGCGATAGGTCGGTACAAATGGATTCTGCCCTCCCGCTTGTTTTGACCGCGATGGAGGCATGGCTTTCACTATACCATAGTGCTATTTCACCGTGGCTGGGTGAGTTCGGATTCGACATTATTTACGGGGCTGAGTCGGTCGGGGTCTACCGAACTTCGCAACGCTCGACACAGCAACTCGTAGCCCTCTAGCGGGGCCGCTCAGTGGTGCCTCACGTCGCTCAAGTTCGGTATAGAGACGGTGCCCCTCCGTCAGTGGGGAGGATTTAAGTGTCGTACAGATTTATGTGCTTTCTAGCCGTGTAATGTATACGGAATTGAAATTCCGTGCTATTTCACCGTTGTTTGGGTGAGACGGGGTAGAAACACAGACAGTCTGAGGCATAGTCTCGGAGGAAAAAGTGTGCTTTACACATCCATGGTAATGACACAGAGTGTGCGTGTGTGTGTGTGCGCGCACGTGCGTGCGTGTGTGTGTGTGTGTAAGCGCCCGTGCGTGCACCCATGCGTGCGTGCGTGCCCATGCGTGCGTGCATGCCACAGAACACTATGTTTGAGCTGTTGACAGATGGTGTAGATGGGATCCCCAGCAGAGCAATCAGTGACAGATAATATGAAAGTATTTCTGTGGCGATAAATGTCAGCGTTTAATATGCCTAAAATCATCCATGCTCCGTCGCATGTCTCTTCATGCAAATAGCAGGAGATCTACAAGCTCGCATGGGCCGTGAGCTTGTACATCTACTGTTTTCTGCGTGCAGCTCCACCGTGCGAACAACTGTATACTGTAAATCACAGGCTTCGTGTGCGGGGAACGTGCAGAGAAAACTTACTTTCACAGTTTTCCAAACACCCTGAAAAGGTGTGTGTGTGTGTGTGTGTGTGTGTGTGTGTGTGTGTGTGTGTGTGTGTGTGTGTGTGTGTGTGTGTGTGTGTGTGTGTGTGTGTTTGTGTGTGTGTGTTAAGGCTGTCCCCAAACATTCAAGGTTCGAATGTTCGCTCGTTAGGGTTGGCACTCGAATCTTAATTAATGGGCTTGAACCATTCGTTTTTTTAATATAATTTTTATTTAAAAAAATAAATAATAATTATTATTATTTTTTATTAACTTGAAAATATATCTCGGCGAGAATGCGATATGAACATGTAAAAAAAAAGTACGTTTCTAGTGCATTCCTGTCAGAAGTTACGATTTTTTAAAGAAATATCCCCTTATTGTTCTGCTGTGCACGTTCATTTGGTGATTGGAGACTGACGCGTCTCTCTCTCTCTCTCTCTCTCTCTCTCTCTCTCTCTCTCTCTCTCTCTCTCTCTCTCACACACACAAACACACACGCAGCATGATCGCTTTTCTTACTAGCAGCCATAATATATTAGCATTATGCTCTCTAGCATGATAGCAAAATTAGCATTGTTAAGCAAAACGGTCACGGAAGATCTGCTTTTTCCCTGTGCCCACTTCTTGTGAGTGTGGAAGAACACACTTTTGTTGCATTAGAGCAGGGTAAATATGAAGTTTAGCGCCACGGTCTTGTGTTTATATTCCTCTTACATACCGGTAGGCTGTATGTTATTGTCGCAACAAAACACGTTGTGTGTCAGAGAGTGAGGGGGCCTTCCTGAGCGAGGGGGCTTCTGACGGCGTCGCTTACGCCAGGGCTCCACTGGGCGCGTTGCGTCACGCGTGCGTGCGTCAAAAAACGAACCGGTTCAATTTTATGGTGACGGAGACGCGACGCAACGCGGGCAGTGGAGCCACCCTCCATTGATTAAAAGGGCACATTCCCGACACTGACGGAGACGCGACGCAGACGCGACGCAGACGCGCCGCAGACGCGCCCAGTGGAGCCCTGGCGTTACTCGCTTCCCCTCTGTCAGAGGAGGAAGCGACGCGCAGCCGTCGGGAACCCCCCCAAACCGACTGCTCCCCCACCCTTCCGAAAACTGCTACAGAAACTCAGACGCTCTGATCGAGACGTTTATTTTTTTAATTAATTAGAAACAAATGGTCCGAATGTTCACTCGAAAATTTCTGCCGAAGTTCGAGTCCTAAAATAAGGTCTAGGGTACAGCCTTAGTGTGTGTGTGTGTGTAAATGGCTCTCCAAGTCTGCATAATATACTGTACCATCATTGGGCAGTGCGTGCGTGCGTGCGTGCATGCCTGCGTGCGTGTGTGCGTACGTACGTGTGTTTGTGTGTGCGCGTATTCATTTAAAGACCTTTTAAGCCATATAAAGTATAAAGACGTATAAAGTCAACTCGAGTTGTGACAAATCATGACAACAAACACAACATTTTGGACCAAACAAATAATTACAAAAAAGAAAAACAACTAAAAATGTGTTTAATATCGGTGTATGTCTATCGGTATGTCTGTCGGTATATGTCTGTCGGTATGTCTGTCGGTATGTCGGTGGAAACCCTTGGCCAATTGGGGACCACCAGTGAAGTAACTAAGGTATATATGTTTCAAGGTTGGTATAAGGTCAACAATATTGATTAGAGCGTCCCTCGCTTCACACAGGTGTGATTTTTCAAGTGGGAACTGGCCAAGAAGGCAGACATAAAATGACACGACAAACAACAATAGTACACATCCATCCATCCATCTTCAACCGCTTATACGTAGTCGGGTCGCGGGGCAACAGCTCCACCAGAGAGCTGCAGACTTCCCTCTCCAGAGCAACATTAGTGACTTCCTCCTGGGGGATCCCGAGAAGCTTCCAAGGCCAGTGAGTCGATGTGTTTCCTCCAACCCCACCTTGCTCTGCCCCGGGGTCTCCTCCCAGTGGGACGTGACCCTTGGTCTGCCCCGAGGTCTCCTCCCAGTGGGACGTGCATCGAGGACCTCCCTAGGGAGACGCATCTGGTTAGGCATCCTAACCAGATGCCCGAACCACCTCAGCTGGTTCCTTTCCAGGCGAAGGAGCAGCGGTTCTACTCCAAGTCTCTCTCGTGTGACTGAACTTCTCACCTTATCTCCGTCGAAGAAAACTCATTTTGGCCGCTTGTATTCGCGACCTTATTCTTTCGGTCATGACCCACACTCGGTAGACAGAGAGCTTTGCCTTCTGGATCAACTCTCTTTTCGTCACAACAGTGCAGTACAGCGACTGCAATACCGCCCCTGCCGCTCCGATTTGTACACATCCATCCGATAGTACACATCCATCAATATATATCCCGCATCCCGCAAAAAACACCTACAAATACAGCCAAAGTGATACACTTTAATGATGATGAACAACACAAGTGTGTGCATGATTTGACCCCCTGGGCATGCCTCTGATACGGCCATATATGGGCATATCGGTCGGATCGGCAGTGTGACAAATATAGGTATGAGCAGACCAAACCTCTAGTTTCTAAAACCCTATAGCACAGACAGCCATGACGTTGAAACACATGGGAGATACGAGGTTTCATGCCACACAGCACCGAAACGATAAAAGGTTATATGTATATAGAATCCGATATTATAATCACAATTATTAGAGGTTTTATTCAAAAACATAGGAGTATAGATATCTCTGTAATATTGCAATGGATACGACCCCCCAGCGTACAGTCAAACTGCACCAACCCATATAGTGCCTTTGATTGTAAAGCGGAGGGGAGACATCATGCACCTCGGGCCCAGTGTGACATTTTGATTGAGTCGTCTCGTGTGCGATAACATGCAAATTCAAACGATGCTGCGGGTGTATGCTGCGTCTTCATCTCTCTCTCTCTCTCTCTCTCTCTCTCTCTCTTCGGGCCAATGGTGCGTATATATCTGTTACATCGCTGTATGTCGTCGCTGTGGGCAGAAACCTCGTAACTCCCCACAAACACTGTGTGTGTGTTTTTGAATGGAAACCCTGCGTGTATACTTGATCATCATACTTGAGCAGTGTATAGACGTAATGACGATAGCTACAGTATATACAATCTATACAAGCTGCATGTATATAGGTCGGCTATTGTAACCGCTTTGGAAAGAGTTTTGAGGGTGATTTATATGAAAAAGGAAAACGAACGGTTGTGGGTACATATGAGGTTCCCATGACGACGGCGTTGATGTATTTGCATTTTCTGGTCGCCGGCGTTTTAATAATGTCACAACGGATGCTCCGCCGCTGCTCCGTAGAGAGGGGTGTGTGTGTGTGTGTGTGTGTGTGTGTGTGTGTGTGTGTGTGTGTGTGTGTGTGTCTGTCTGTGCATGCGTGCGTGCGTGCGTGTGTGTGCGTGTGTGCATGTGTGTGACAACGTTCTTTGTGCAGGTCATGCACAGTGCAAGAGCTTTGCAATGCACTCGATCAAGGATTCTCCCCACACACACACACACACACACACACACACACGCACGCACGCACGCACACACACACACACACACACAGGATAAAAGCCAAGCCACCAGCCAAGCCACCAGCCAAAATGATCAAGAGGTGCACGCACATCCACACAGGATCCAAATGAATAACTGAGAAAGGAAAGAGGAGATCCGCACACCGTTTCAACAGCTCCCAAAACTATTTATTGACAACAGAGCGGAAAAAACTATGCAACGTTTCGGCCTCAGGGGCCTTTGTCAGGTATACTGAATGAGTACCTGCGTGCGTGCGTGCGTGCTTGCGTGTCCTTCACAGGGGAAGCTGCACATTAATGGTGGTACAACAACAAGGTGTTGTTGTTGCCCGGGAGCCTGACCATGATGTTTGACGGAGAGAGAGAGAGAGAGAGAGAGAGAGAGAGAGAGAGAGAGGGAGGGAGAGAGAGAGGGAGAGGGAGAGAGAGAAGAGAGAGAGAGAGAGAGAGAGAGAGAGAGAGAGAGAGAGAGAGAGAGAGAGAGAGAGACAGAGACAGAGACAGAGACAGAGACAGAGACAGAGACAGAGACAGAGACAGAGACGGACATGACTCATATCCAAATGTTCTTTGACTGAGCATCAGTTTCTAAATCGATTCCAATCCATACCCTCAACATTGTAATTAAAATCCAACCCTGCAATTAAGAGGTTTTGAAGCACAACCTTTAAAAGCTGCTTCGCTATAGTGATTATTTTGAAAATGCAATTCAACCGGTTTCACGGTTCAATTCAACCGGTCCCATGCATTCACAATCACAGTTAAAGTGGATTTACTTAAACATCCCTTTTACTATCTGTTCAACCTGCATATGACATGGACAAAGATGTCTGTGGAAATGTACTTCTGCACTCGAAACACTGTAATCAAAACAAAATCGGGTGCACGCACGCACGCACGCACAAAGACCAAACCATTATTTCAAGCCATCCAGGTTCCCGGTAAATAATGACCATATAACATATTTAATTATGTTTAAAACAATATTTGAAAACTAATACAAAAAAGGGTATTTGCTCATGCACATGTGTTGAATGTTGTGTGCAGAGCTGAGCTTTTAAAAATAATTAAGAACACTTTTTTTCTTTTTTTTGGTTGAGTGGTTACTTAGTTAGTTGACCAGGGTCCCCCAGGGCTCTATACCAAGTCTGCTAGTTTTTTCTCTGTACACCAAAAAATATGGTCACTGGAAAACAGACAATCTACAAGCTCACAATGGAAACAAGCCCCTAGCAATAGGGCTTTTTGTGGTATCCTTTTAACATTATTGTAAAAAGGTACCACTGTACTATTTGCTAACAAAGTATTCCCATCAGTCCATGAATGAAGCAACCGCTTGTGAACTTGCAATGTACAGGCAAAATATTTAAGCCTTGCCGAGCCATAATAGATCTCCTGTTTCTGTAGCGTGAGGCAGCTTTATGTACAAGTATACACCCCCTGGAAATTATGTACAAGTACACCCTCTGGACATGACACTAGTATGTCGCACACACACGCACGCGCGCACGCACGCACGCACGCACGCACGCACGCACGCACGCACGCACGCACGCACGCACGCACGCACGCACGCACGCACGCACGCACGCACGCACGCACGCACACACACACACACACACACACACACACACACACACACACACACACACACACACACACACACACACACACACACACACACACACACACACTGTTTGTCAGGGTGGACACTCTATAACCACCAGGCCACTGAGCCGGTCAACACTAGTGGTGGTTAAACGTTTTGGGACAAAAGGGGTTCTTTTTGGGGGTGCTCTGCGGCGCTTTCTTTGTCTAATTGGGGTGAGAGTGGGAACCTTTAGCGGTGCAGCTCTCCTCAAAATGAGCCCACTTTCCTTTTTAGAGAGGCTGTTGAAAAATGTCAAGAACAGACCAGAAACTAAATTAAGTCTCTCCGTTGCCCCCAAGCTTCCCAGATAAATCAAATAAACCAACATTGTTCTGTCTAATTAAAAACCGGGAACAAATCACTTTTAATCATCACGCAGGTCAAGAAGTATTTTTTTCTTTCTTTCTGCCCCCCAACAGCGAGTGCAATAGTTACATGGAGAGGTATAATAATTTAATTTCAACAACTCCTATCTGAGTTTCGGAATTTCAGAGTTAGACAACACCACAAACCATGATGTTGTTATTCCCCGACGAACAATTCTTATCGGAGGAGTTTCTGTTTGATGGGGAGGAAAGGCATGAATTATCTATGCTTGACTCTGGCGTGAACTGTAAACAGTTTGCTTCCTCTGTGTGTACATCCTGGACAGACAACCCTGGCAGAGAGAGAGAGAGAGAGAGAGAGACACACAGAGATAGACACACGCATTCCATTCCATTATAGTTAGTTTCTGAGGAAGAGATTCCCTTTGTGACTTCGGAGATTTCTTTGATGCAGGCATGGCGTGGCCCGCCGAGTTGCCATATTTGTTTGTTCCTTTTGTTGTTATCTTCCGCGTACAGTCAGGAGACTTTGTTGTACAGAAGATGGGCAAGATCGATTGATCTACACAGATACAGCGGAACAACTCAATGTGAGGTCTCTTATGGTTGTTAAGAGAGAGAAGACAAGAGCACAAATAGAACACGATGAAGGTTACATTATCTAGGAGTTTGAAAAACCCAGTCGGAAGGCTTTGTAACCATTATTATTTAATAGGCCAGGCCATGTGATAATATATCACAAGAATAAACAGGCGCTCTTCTGCAGAGCGAGGAATAGCATTTCTATGACATTTAGCCTGAGATTTAGCCTCTCAGACCCCAAACTAAAGAATATGTTGGTATTGTTGGATAAGATTTTGTCCACAATTCCATGCTGGATTGATATTGGTACCATAGGAGAGATAACAGGCATTTTACACGGCACTCTCAATATTTAAGGTTCCATTTGGTAACAACTCTCCATTTGGAACCCCCTCAAGGACCACTGGTTGAGAACCACTGCTTGGAATAACGTCAACCCTGTTTGACACTCATTTGTGACATCCTGAGATCATCTGATTGTATTGAATTTGGTCCATTAAAATTATATGTTTCTGCAACAATGACATGTGAATCATTTGGCTGTAATTGTTCAGAGCCCCCTCATATGTGTGATTCAATGTGTTCATGATGGGAGTGAACATGGCCGCCCGTCACCTACACGTTGCATATTATGGTGAAGTCCGTGCGCAGCTGCAATGTGACGCGTCGTTTCCGTTTTTTTTGCTGATGCGTCATTTCCATCCACCAGCTGTTTAAAAAGCAGGAAGAGACGCCTGCTCTAGGCGCTTTCTTGCCGCCTGTCTGGGTATAGGTTGTCAGTGTGAATCTGCCCTATAAGAGGACACAGGTGCATGGAAGAAACGGTTTGACGGCTGCTAATTGTTAAATCCAGGGTTCCACCGCGCGTAATATAGCTACTGTATACCCGACATTTGTTTAATGCGTTTAATTCGCCGTTTTAAAATAATTAAAAATAAACCACGGATTTATCCGGGACCTGGTGATGAGGCCGTCAGGTTATGATGACGAAAGCGGAAATCAAGTCAACCTCTGGGCTGCTATAGGGCTATCTGGGAAATTGAGCCCAATGCAAGTGAGTGGTAGAGACAATCTTGGCTCGCTTTGCTCTTTGTCTTTGACCCGGATCAAGGAAGTGGCTCAATAACCAATGCTGGGAGTGTTTACTAGTGGATTTTCACGGATCAAAAGCGCAAATACTTCGGCGTTATGCTGCAAAGGTAATAAAACAATCTCGGCAGCGTAGAATTTTTGATAAAAATGCGGGTAAAGCGTGTTTCGCAGTAGAACTGTTAACTGGCCAATCACAAGGTTAGACAAGGCAGGTACAGAACTAAAGGGGCAGACAGGAAGGCACAGAACAATACTACCACATAATACTACTACCACATAAATACATACTACCACATAAAGGTACACGACAGCAGGGCAACAACAGAGAGACAGAATAACAGGACTATAGACACCCAGTAAAATATACTGGACCACAGAAACAGGTCCAAGACCTAAATAAGGACAGTCAGAGTCCAAGGAACGCGGAGCGGACTGTGACACATGCACTGGTACAGATGTAGGAGGAAGGAAGGCACTGGAAACCTCCTCCTGCTATACCTGACCTGCCTCTGAGATGCACCGGATTAGCCTACCACACCACATAGGCTTGAGTCGTGGTGGTACGTCCCTTTTGCTTTAAACTAGTACAGATGCACTACATGGGAAAGATACTATGGGAGTTGACTGTTGACGGCAAAGCCAACAAAAATAAAGACAGCATGAACTTTAGAGCAGTTATTTGTGGGAAGAGAGCTGATAACACAGTCTATCACAAGTCATGCACACGCTAGAATAATCATGGCGAAATAATGTGATTGCGAGTGGAAAGCAATTAACAAAAACAATTTAGCAAACAATTTAACACAGAGCACATGTGCGGCGGCACAGTTTGAATCACAGTAGTTGGTAGAACATCAGAATCACTATTTTTATTGTCAAGTTATATTATATCTAGGGTATTATTTTTCCTCTGCATCCGATGACAACCCGTCTGTAGGAGCCGTAGTGTGTTTGCATTCTATGTGCTATTATGATTGACGTAAGGTCGTGACGTAAGGGCACTTTAATGGGCACTGCACAGTAGTGGACGTGTCACCGGGGCTGGGGCGCTGACACTCCACTTTCATGGCGTTTATATCTGTCACTTGGGTGAGGGAAGTTGCACAGAGAGAGGAGGTGAGCGCGGGAGAAGACATTTTCTGTTGACCGTATATCTAACGCACCTTATATACAAGCCTGGGAACAGTTGTATCGTTTACGTGTGGTGACTGAATAAATAAATGGTCAAACTGACAGCTGGGGAATGGACCTGAATTCATTGCGTGCGTGTCATTCAAGCGTCTCTTAACTCTCATGTTTAGCTCCTGGCGGCGGCCTTTAAACCACCGCAACACCGTCGAACAACTGGCGCTATATCTATAGTGTCATTTTAAATATGACATAGGCTACATACATAATGGACTGTGCGAGATGTGTGTGTGTCGAGATGTGTGCGTGCGTGTAACTGAGAGGACGTAAGTGAGAACATTCTCGGGTTATGCAAAGCATAACAAAGCATGCCAAGGTAGAAAAAGCGGCTGTGAGATGGAGGGTGACTGATTTAAGCAGTCACACCTGGCCTGAGTCAAACTAGAACTGAACTCACAGCAGCGTCACCGCTTTGTTATCGTGAGTACTTACTTTCTACATTTGGTACTTTACTTTAAGAACATATTGATTCCAATACCTTTGTACTCACGTCACGTACATTTTGAATTCCGGACTTTTACTATACGTAACGGAGTAGTTCTTAATTGCAGTATTGATACTTTTTTACTGAAGTAAAACAATTGAGCACTTTTTCCACCACTGTCAGAATACACAGATATACCGTATGTCATGAATTTTATAGTATGCACAATACAGTATTACACACAAACGCACGCACGCACGCACGCACGCACGCACGCACGCACGCACGCACGCACGCACGCACACACACACACACACACACGCACACACACACACACACACACACACACACACACACACACACACACACACACAAACTGAGTACAGTAGCCTGACATGGAGTTGTGGACAGGTGGAGTCAGTCCACTGATATAGCTCTGTGGTTTTCAAAGTGGGGGGGGGGGGGGGGGGGGGGGGGCACCAGGGGGCCAATTGTAATGTACTGTATATCCTATGGCTGTCAAAATAACTGGCGGTTTAGTGCCAGGAAAGGCGCCCCGGCAATTTCATCTATCAAATCACAGCACAACGGGACAAACACAGAGACAAGACGGCCAGGATCCAAACTTTATAGGGCTCTCTGTCGGACACTCTCCCTGAGCACTGCAGTGGGAGGAAAGTTACTTGCTAAATGTAATTTATATAACTTTAAATTAACCTCTTGAACTCTTTTCTATATAATAGGCCTTTTATAATAAGTGAACTTTCTGCCAAAATAAGTTGCAAAGCGATATGTTGTGAGCTTGTTGATCAAGTTTTTTTGTTGTTGTTGTTTTCCAGTTTTTTATGTGTCTATATGAAGTGACAGTACTTCATTAGACACCCTGGAGTCGTTTTTATGTGCAATGGTGTATTAACTTTGTATTTAGGGTTTCTTATGGAGAATGAACCCTTGACAGTCAAACGGGCCAATGAAATAAACAGCAATATAGTGACATCACACTATCAGCCCCTCCCCTAACCCCTCCCCCTTTATCATACAACTACAGCTGTGGGTGCGGCTTGGGTTCAGGTGGATCACCACCCATCACCACCTGGCCCAGAATAAGCCATGTTATTTCAACCGGTGAAGACGTCCTGGAAATGACGTAAAGATCATGCCCATATATGGGCTGTGATTTGCCATCATGACATCATCATGACTTAGTAAAGTGTACCCGACTTGTCGTAGACTGCTTTATTTTCTGTCTACATCAACTCGGTTTGCCAAATATAGCAGATCTACAAGCTCACAGCACATTCAATTGTGGCGCTTGTGAGCTTGTATTTTTTATTTTTTTGTTAATGTTCCCCTCAGAACATGGATGCTTTGTTAAGTGGTTGAATTAAATAAATAATAATTATATTAATATTAATATTAATATTAATATTAATAGTAATAGTAATAGTAATAGTAATAATAATTATTATAATAATAATAATACTTTCTAAAAGTACTATCCTGACCTACATACAGCCAATAATATTATATTACCCAACTTTTGTTTGCCATAATATATTCTATTGATTTATCTTTATTACCATGAACTACATGGCTCACTTCATAAGCAGCTACGGAAGGAAATAAAGCCATATGGATTGCTTCTAATATTGCACCAGAAGTTTTCTCATAAACCGCCTCCTCTGTAATGCTATATAGGTATAGTCAAGCCCCCTGAATTATTTGCACAGTCTGTATAATTCCCAGTCTCTATATTTGTCTTATTGCAGCCGCAGTGGATAATTCTTGAGCGATTGCGTTGTTCCGGTGCGTCGTGTCTGACGCAGAGCGGTGGATATTATAGGAGAGGGCTGTCGGGAGGACTGACTGTTAGTGTTATGTTGGGTATACGTCTGTAACGTCCTGGAGTAGCGGATTTGTTTGAAAATGGTTACATACCTGGCCTAGGGGTGCCAGATACACAACAAAAATACAGGGGAGACACAAATTAAATATAAATATATTAAGTAATCGAAATAAGGAATTAAACCAAATCATACCCAAATCAAGAGCAAACAGATGAGGTGTGGAAATCAGTATTCAGTAGTGTAGTGCGTGTATGCATGAGTGAGATGTGTGTGCATGTTGTATGTATTAACCCAAATGCTGAAAAAGGTGCATGGTGGGAGAGGAGAAAAGGAGAACTGAATACAACAGAGCTGAGGAAGGGACTGGGGAGGAAGGCTTATATACAGGGCGTCGGCACCGGGCCCAGGTGCCGCCGCTTGACTGATTGTCATGACATCACACAGCTCTGCTCCCCAATCCACTGCAAGATAAGGAGAACAGAATTAGGACAGCAAAGTAAAGAAACCACAAACTAAACAAAGTGTACTATAACTATAATATATATATATATATATATATATATATATATATATATATAAAGCTACATGAAGTACAAAATGCGTCTTTATCGCAGCCCTTGGAGGACGCAATGCGATGCTCCAACCTTACCTTAAGGTTGCAGGGCTCCCGGCGAAAAGACGGTAGTTTAATTATATGAGTATCTCTCAATAATCAAAGGTATAACCTCAAACCTCAAACCTGCTACGCGCCTGCGAGAAGATCAAAAGGGAAGTCATGTTTGACGGGTGTGGCTTATGTACGCTGACTACTGCGCTCCACTCCCACCGTCATCATGTCACATTCGTGACTTTGTTGTTATTATTTACTCGACCTGCACGTACGTGAGACGGATATCATCCAGTGTTAAGCACTGCCTCTGGCAGTCAGTAAGGATGAAATAGAACCACCGTTCATGCGAGAAGCTGATTTCACACGTTGAAATCCTACCACCTCTCCAACAGCATAACTAACCTCTTCGGCTGACACGCCAGCCGTATAGTGACAACTTTAATAGCATGTCGGCGTGTCGGATTCTCAAAATCTTCATGGCCACTAACCACGTGCATAGCGCCCTGGTTGTGAGCCCCGCTACACTTAAACAACCGCTAGAAAAAACACAACAATTAATCAAAAACAAAAAACATATAGAACAGAAGAGAATAAAGAAAGATAGAGAACTGACACATATTTTTTGAGACTCCCGCAATTAATCGGAAAATCGATTAATCTGTGGCATCCCTGGTTAAATATTAATTTAATAGAAACTGCACCCACTTTTTAAATCCTGCACTCAATCGCAAAATGGTTTGGCCAGTTTGGTCGCTCACTTTAACGGTTAAAGTGAACGACCAAACCGGCCAAACCATTTTGGGGCGGGAAGCCCTTTTGGTGTTAGCATTACGTTATGCTTCTTCTACAAGCTCATAGTGCGCCACCGAGTGGCGCGCTACAAGCTTGTAGGTCTGCTATTTTTGAAAAATCGAACGACTGACATACGAAACGACTGACAGAAACATAGCTTTTTCAGAAAACTGTCAGGATGTAGAAGACATTTGTAGAATCTGATCTCAGGTCAGAATGGGTTAATCGAATCCTAGCTCTTGTCCCGCCTCTAAAGCACGGTATCCTTATCCGGTTCCTGCTATAGGCTAGGTCCTACTATTTGATATACTTCCGGGTGAAATGTTCTGTAATTTAAAGTAATTTGATGTACATTGGTGGATTTTTTTTCAGAATTTATCAGAATATTCAAAACATTAATATTTGAAATCCATTTAATTCCTCACACAGTATTGACTTGATATAGCAAAGTAAAACAAAGGAAAAACAGAAATTGTAAGAAAAATTAAGACATTTGGCCATTTTGGAAATTGGGCAGATTTTTTTTTTTTTTAATTTGTAGACTAGCCACTCGAACTAAAATTGTTCTATAGGCCATTATCTACAAATTAGAAGTGAAAGGTAAACTTTTACATGAGTTGTAAATGACGGTGTGTCTAGGGACCCCACTATGGATGGAGACAGTACTGGAGTGGACAGACAGTATTTATGGTGCAGTTATTTTGTTTTTTTTCACAATGCAATGAACAATTAGGATGTTTTAAGAAATAAAACATCCTGAAACGTTGCTGAAATATGTTCCTGGAGTTGGCGGGAATGCAGGCACACACTTTGGGGCGATCCTACCTTGATGGAAACGACAGGTTACATCAGAAACTAACAGTGATTGTTTCCTTTTTATGTTTTCACTTTTCATCATCCTTCCTTACATCTTAAGATAAATCCTTTATGTCTAAAGTATACGTCTCGCCAGACCAAGCTAGTCTAGGTGCTCTGATAGAAGCTTTGCGAATAATACGTAGGTTACAATAATAATTAAATAATTCATCAAATAATCAAATAATTGTTTAAAACATGCAATGGTGTCGTTGTACAGTTGGTCATACAGTGAGTTTTTTTTATATATATTTTTTTTTATCCCACGATTTTGTAACCCATTTTTCACCCCTGTGTCAATCATCTAATCACCCTCCACCAACCTAGTCCCCATATATGGGGGACAAGGATATACATACAGTGAGTTTTGACCATGAGCTGCTGATAATGTGGTTAAACCTTTTACGTTTTGAGACACATGGGAGGAGGAGAAATCACAGCCAGGTAATTCATATAATAATAATAACTATGCCAAAACGCAGTTTTGTACGTGCGTTTCAGGGGGTTTTGGGTAGCGTGGAGGCACTGGTATACAACCTCTCTTTATAGTGGGGTTCCGTATCCATGTTAAATTTAGTTGTCATTTACAACTCATGTAAAAGTTTCACTTTCAGTACTAATTTGAAGGTGAGGGTCTATAGAACCATTTTGGTTCGAGTGGCAATCACCAAAATAAAGTAATTGGCCTATAGGGGGCGTAGTCAGGTGCCAACCCCCATCAGCCCTACCAAAATATGTAAACTGTTGTAACTTTTGATTAAATTATCCAATCTGAACATATGATATATGTATGGATTCACAATCAGGAGTAGCATGGTACTTAAACCTTACTTAAACCTTAAAGTTAGATATTGGAATATAATACACCACTCCTGTGTTATATTTGTTTATTTATTTATTTTTTAGTTATACTATGTACTGCCACTATAGGGGGCAGAGTAGCAGGTGTGTCTTAATTGTTCAGACTTGGTAGCTTGTTAGTTATAAGACTAAGCATACTGCAGAAGAGCATGAGCTGCACTGATTGGTCTATTGTGGTATTGATATTTTGAAGGTAAACATGAACATAAAAACATTGAAGTTAAACATGTCATGAAGGATCCTAAAGTGTTTTTTATGAATATGGATAGTCATGTGGGATAAGTGGCCAAAGTACTACATCCCAAGCAATAGTATGAGCTAGCATTAACCAAAGTAGCCTGTAGCTATAGCACAGGCTAAAACTAAAGGCTAGCTACAGTATAGCAATTATGCTGAGGATTGTGTTTTCATTATTTTCATTATTATAACAATGGTAAATGTGAATGTAGCTATATGTACTGCTGACTGTTTTCTTGTATCTATTAATATGTTGAGGCAAACTGTTAAATACAAAAGTTATATAATAATATAGTAATATAATATTTTCTATATTTTTTCATGATATGACCCTAACAGAAAACTAAACCTGGATAAAGTATTTGTCTGTTATGGCTGGGACAACGAAATGGCAGTTGTGCATTTTGTGCCAAAAGCAAACTGAGGAAAGACTTGTTTGCCCTCTTGCAAATCCAGTTGCCAGTCGTAGAGAAGGAGCCTACACAGACATCATAGGCCTTGCAAGTCAGTTCAGAGCAATTGACGCTTCTCCCCACCCAGACGTTGAACTTCCAGATGCAGAATCCATGAAGCTAAATCGTGCATTCTGGCATACAACTTGTCCGCATCTGTATAGGGCAACAGCACTTGACAGTGCAAAAAGAAGGCATTCTGGAGGTGCTGTGGCATTGGCAAGAAGATCATGCCGGACTGGTGCACCTGTTAATCGTAATAAATGTCTCTTTTGTGGTGAAGAAACATATGCAGCAGACCATTCGTTACAGAAGGTAGAACTCACCCAAGAGATAAACGACAAGGCAGTTGCGCTGGGAGAAGACCGTATCGTGGCACTCCATGACTATCCATATTCATAAAAAACACTTTAGGATCCTTCATGACATGTTTAACTTTTTTGCTTACCTTCAAAATATCAATACCACAATAGAGCAATCAGTGCAGCTCATGCTCTTCTGCAGTATGCTTAGTTTTATAACTAACAAGCTACCAAGTCTGAACAATTAAGACACACCTGCTACTCTGCCCCCTATAGTGGCAGTACATAGTATAACTAAAAAAATTAAATAAACAAATATAACACAGGAGTGGTGTATTATATTCCAATATCTAACTTTAGTTCCCCACATATGTACTGCATTGTCTCATTTGAGTGAAATATTATATATTGTCCTATTATATGTATTTTGTTTTTTCCAATTAGTCATTCATGATAACATAGGTATAGGCACCAACATCACCATTCTAGGTTCAACAGGATAGAAGTTAGGCGTAATGTAGTAATTCAATGTACATTGGCAGCCATCTTTATTTTGTTTCTATATCAGATTATTCAAAACATTAATATTTGAAATCCAGTTGATTCCTCACACAGGATTAACTTGATATAGCAAGAAAAACAAAGAAAAAACAGCAATATAAGAAAATTAAGACATTTTTCAAATAAACATAATTCCGATTTTGGCCATTTTGGAAATTTGGCAAAAATATATAAATAAATATATATAAAAATATATTTTTTAATTTGTAGACTTGCCACTCGAACTAAAATTGTTCTATAGGTCATTATCTACAAATTAGAAGTGAAAGTTAAACTAAATGACGGTCTGTCTAGGGACCCCACTACTAGTTTTTAGCTCGTTTTTCCTGCTATTTTTGTGGATATACACCAATACTGGGTGGAAACAAATATTATATGTCTAATACCAAATGCTACTCCTGATTGTGAATCCATACATATATCATATGTTCAGATTGGATAATTTATCAAAAGTTACAACAGTTTACATATTTTGGTAGGGCTGATGGGGGTTGGCACCTGACTACGCCCCCTATAGGCCAATTATTTTATTTTGGTGATTGCCACTCGAACCAAAATGGTTCTATAGACCCTCACCTTCAAATTAGTACTGAAAGTGAAACTTTTACATGAGTTGGAAATGACAACTAAATTTAACATGGAGACGGAACCCCACTATTAGTCCGACGCCAAACCCTAACCATAACCCCAAATTTGGGGGGTTACGGATTTTTCGGTGTGTCCCCCCCCCCCCCCCCCCCCCTATATAGCGTTCAATGAGAGTTGCGCCACTTTCACCTGAAAAAGAACTGACCTTCAAGCTAACCATGTAAGCCTTATAAATAACACAAAGCCAACAACTCCCTTTCTCTCTCTCTCTCTCTCTCTCTCTGTCTCTCTCTCTCTGTCTCTCTCTCTCTCTCCATTCATCTCGCCTATACTCGCCCGCTATGGAGGAAGTGCACCTGGGGGGAGTCGGTGCTCTCTCTCTCTCTGCCAACACGGTAAACTCTAACTGAGAGTGTAAAAGTGAACACAAATGGACCCATATTATAATAAAGACCTAATAAAACTCACAGAGTTAATTTTAATTAACGTTATGTTCCATTTCCCTCTGTGATGACGCATGGCATACGGTAGTATACGCATTGCGCGCGTGCGTATATACCTCTTGCCAGAGAGCGTGCGTATGAGAGGAGATAGAGAGAGAGAGAGAGAGAGAGAGAGAGAGAGTGGTCCGTCGCTCTGGTGAGGTAAGCGCTTCCATTAGCGCTCATCAGCACGCCTGCAGCCGAGGGAGCACTTTGCAGACATCTGCTTGCCTTCGTCACCAAGGCTCGCTAAAAGGCAGGGGGAAAAAAGTCAATCCCCCCCATCCAGAGCGCGAGAGAGAGAGAGAGAGAGAGAGAGAGAGAGAGAGCTGAGTGAGTGCTCGGGGATCTGTGAGTATGAACTGATGTCTTCGGGGTCTAGCCAGAGGTTTAGAGCGACTAAAAGGCTTTTATATTTCCTACAGACTGGAGTGGGGGGAAATAATTTGGCGCCATCATGGACTAAATAGGTGACTGCATGACGCCATTTCGACCGGGACCCTGAGCCCATTTCGAGCCCCCCCTGTGTGTCCTCATTCATTGTGGACTGACACGTGTGCGCATCACACCACCTTTTTCATGCCACTTTAAATCATTCTTTTTCACATGAGCTGCAGGACGAAGCCTCATTTCAAACAATTCAGTTCAATTCAAAGGGCTTTATTGGCATGAGAAAACAAATTCCCAAAGCAAAAAGCGGAACAATTGAAAGTCAGAATCTCCAATAAATCAATAAGATCACTCAATGCAGCTATAGTGGAGGCATACACACAATAATATAGTCTTTATAATGTGGTTGTGTTCCATTTGATATCCTTCTCCTATCTCAGCAGCCCCCTTGCTGCTGCAGTGTTTGCACACTGTTGAACTTCACCCAGCATGCAGATATGGGAGTTTTTTTCAAAATCTCTGTGGGTGATCGAAATCTGTGCATGGGAAGTATATGTCTCTGATGTCTTGGTAACGGTGGACGGATGGTTAGGAAATGTAGCTCAGTTTCCACTTCATTTTGTGTGCAGTGGGTGCCTAGTCTGTCTTCTCTTGGGAGGCAGGTCTGCCTATGACGGCCTCAAACAGGAGAAAACAGGAGCTAGTAAGCACACCATGTGGCTTCGGGAAATAATTGTACATGTCGCAGCGCGATGCGTTGTGAGCTTGTAGATCGGCTATTTTCAGAGAGCAACCAAGCACAAAATGACTTTTAGTTCTACTTTTAGTTCTACTGGATCTCTTGTCCACTAGTCCCTCCCCAAGTTTATATTTGTTGACGAAATTGTCAGTATATATTCTACGTCTTACTTTTGATCCATTTCGTTGGTGAAAAAGGTAGTCGACGAACATTTCTGCATCGTCGCGACACATTCTGACCTTATAGACGACGCGGTATATCGTCACACAAAGGAGGAGCAAAACATTAGGCACATTATAATCATCACATTAATAATCACATAATAATAATCACATAATCACATTATAATCATCACATAAATAATCACATAATAATAATCGCATAATCACATTATAATCATCACATTAATAATCACATAATAATAATCACATAATCACATTATAATCATCACATTAATAATCACATAATAATAATCACATAATCACATTATAATCATCACATTAATAATCACATAATAATAATCACATAATCACATTATAATCATCTATAGACGACACGGTATATCGTCACACAAAGGAGGAGCAAAACATTAGGCACATTATAATCATCGCTTTAATAATTCCATCTGACATCCATCCATTTTTTTTGTCCGGCACCAACAAAAGACCAAAATGCTCTGCTCACTCTTCCATTTAACGTTTGGTTTCATTCTGGACTTTTCCTCTCACGTGAAACCTGCAGGCGGCCGTCGGTCGCAGCTATAGCGCTCGGTGTCAGGCAGCCCCCACCCCCCCTTCCCTCGGCCAATTTGGCGGTGGGCACACCTCCAGCACCAGGAGGGGGTGCATCCCCCCCCCCCCCCCCCCCCACCCACCCAATCCTTGTCTGCCTGCCCAGCCAAATGGAATTAGGAGAGACATGATGGCACAGACATCCTCTCCCCACCCAACCCCGGCCTGATTCCATTAGGCTGGCACTAAACTCGATTTGCTACTCTTTGCTATGGCAATCGGAGTGGAATTGATTTGGATTTAGCCTAACTGGCTGGGCCACATGTCCTCGACCCGCAGGGGTAAGATTCGGAGAGGAATGGTGGCGGGTGGAGGAGGGAGGGAGGGAGAGACAGAGAGAGAGACAGAGACAGAGACAGAGACAGAGAGAGAGAGAGAGACAGAGAGAGACACAGAGAGAGAGAGAGAGGATGTGACATTGCAATTGTGCAAGCAATTTGACAGAGCTCTGTTTACACATTGCTTAATTTCCATTTAATTGTACATATAGTCTTTATTCTTATATTGCTTTGGCAATGTAAACGTATATGTTTTCTCATGCCTTTCCCGTCCGTAGGACAGCTCCACACATCCTAGGGAACCCAATCGACACGTACATAGGACGTGTGTACACGAGAATATTCAGATTTCTTTCCTTTTTTTTTTTTCTGTCGGATTCTCGGCCACCGTAGAGCGAAGCCTACAGTCATATTAGCGTAACCGTTGGATTAGCTGTTAGCGCGGCAGAAAGAATGTCTCGTCTCTCCTAATCCAGGGCGCTCTCCGTGGTTTTGATCTGATGGACATACTAAGCGCTTCATTTCTGACTTCAACATGCCTCTCGTTCAAAATATGAATGCTTTGGAGCTTCTAGCGATATAATAGACTCGAGACCAAGGTAAACTAACAAAATATTTCTCCAGGGGGGGGGGGGGGGCCTTCAGAGTAAAAGTGGCCATGTCTTTCCGGCACCCCAGAGCTCCTATTTTGAAGGCATCCCGGCACCGATTGTGTTAAAGGGATGGTTCAGATTTTTTTAACTTAAGCTGTATGAAATACTAGCTGTGTGAAATATTAAGTAGGCCTATAGTTCCGGTCATTTTGTGGGGGGCACAGGTGGCCACGCATTAAAAGTAAATGAATCCACAAAATTGTGTCTGTGCATGCACGCCAAGTGCGCCTGGCCCTGACCCCACGTGCACTTGGCAAACAATGGGGCGGACGGACGGGCGGGCGGGCGGGCAGGCAGGCAGGCAGGCAGGCAGGCAGGCAGACAGACAGACAGACAGACAGACAGTGCAGTGAAACATGGAACATGTTGGTGTTTTCAATTAAAATAGGTTCTTCTTCAAAGGGTCTCGTTGGCTTGGTACCAACAACAGTCCAGTCTATTCATCTGATCCCACCACCCCCATGCCTAATTTATACAATTTGAGCATAAATAACTGTTCCAAAGAAACATGCCTCCGAGTCCTCACACACGGTTACAGCTTGGATAGCAGTTGTTTTGCTAGACAAGATTCACTGATGCCGTATAAATTCAACTCCAGGTTCTGTTATCATAATAATAATTTATATTGTCCCGAAGGACATTCATCTTCACAGGTGTGTTCAACACCCACAACAAAACAACACATATTACAGAAAAACATTACACCAAGACAATACTAAAACATGAGTTCCCCACTGTGTACAGAACCATCCTATCGGCGGGGCAGTTTGTTTAATGCCGCGATGGCTGAGGGGACAAAACACCTACTGAAACAACAGTTGTCAGTATATTTAGTCTTAGTTTTAGTATAGCTGAAAAAAGGTAGTCGACGAACATTTTCCGCCATTGTATTAATCGACAAAATCAACACAGCTGTTTCAAATACCTGTTTCTTAGTGAGTGGCGCACTTAGCATTTTACCACCAAGACAACCAAGAGACACCCTGAGGGGGGAAATGTGCTACATATTAGAGAAACACAGACATACTGTATATACGCCTTTATTTTATTTGTAAACAAAAAGGCAACAAGCAACGGGCCTAGTGTCCGCTAGCGAAGAACCTATAGAACCAACAATGTCAGGAGAATTAACATAATGGCCGAGCCCACAACAAACAGACCGCGGGACAAGGAAATAAGGCGAGCAAAGAAAAGCAATTATAAGTGCCAGACGAGACACGTGCGCAGCACACACACATGCATGCTTGTATCTTTTGAGGCCATTTTTAACCCCATAACCCTTATAAGCCCGAGTTATATCACCAGTGGTTCCCCAAATGTTTCTCTTAAAACAGTAAATAAACCATTTAACTTTTGAGGACCAGGACAAAATGGCTGTTTCACAAATGCTACTATATACACTGTGTGGATATTTGGCCCCTGCAAGTATAGTAAAACAAGTGCCACGTGCACGCACGCACGCACGCACGCGCGCACGCACACACAGCTAGCTAGGTACTACAAACGTGGATCAGACATTGATGTATTTTTGGCCAGATGGAGAGGAAGATTCTGATCAAAGTCACGTCTTGAGGTGCAAGCAAAGGACACCTCTGCAGCCATGAGGTAATGCTGCCTGGCTGGCTGCTTCAAAGAGGCCCCTCGCTCAAGGCCAGGGGCCACAGAGACGTCCTTCTCCACCCAGCTCAAAGCCAGGGGCCTGCACACAGAGAGGTCTTTCTCCACCCAGCTTAAAGCCAGAATATATATTCTTTCAGAGCGAAGAACAACATATTTTGAGATGGGGGTCGGCGGCCAAATACATATCATTCTAGGGGTCCTTGACATGAAAATGTTTGAGGACCACATGTATATCAGGATTTAGAAGACATTTGTAGAATCGTCCTCAGGTCTAAAATTTGCCTTGAAAGTTCCCTTGAGAAGTTTCAAAAGGATCATCTTAACTGTACAATCCAACACCTGCACATGTTGTGTACTAGCCTCCGCATATGCCCATATAATGTATTGTTTTTTGGTTCCCGTCCATAAATGTACTTATCATTAGTATTTGTGTGCAAAATGTCTTGTACCCGGTTATTGTTAGTGTACTATTACACTACACTAACTAGTGTACGAGTACTGTTGTATAATACTAGAATTTTGCGGCCGCTTCGCGGCTGCTCATCCCAGAGTTAGGTTGCCGCGCACTATGGGAAGAAGGAAATTGCGGGAGTTAACTCCACATGTAGTAACGGATGGGTTATAGGTTATTATTATGTGTCCTTTAGTCCATTAGTGTAGTGTAGTGTAGTCAACACGTTATGGCTCATACACACTGCCCGGTATTTGCTCCGATTATGCTGTCGGGGAGCATTTTTGGCACTGGCCGACAAAACCGCTGATCTGACGTTAAGCGGTGCCCAAAAGGTAGATCAGGATCTACCAGTATAGATCACAAAGGCTTTGCAGTTAGACCACATGACATGGCCCTAAAAATATATATAATTTTAATATAAAAAACTATTTTTGCATCTGCCGCTTGAGATGACCTGAGATGACTTGATTGATTGACATCAAAAAGGGCCTGTCAGCTCAAACACACAATGCAATAATTGTTGTTGTTGTTGCGTACAATCATCAGTAGCAAAGTCAAATACCAAAAATAAAAACCCTACCATTTCCATTTCCCCCCCTCTATTTCCCATTCCATGTGCGTTTGTCTTATAGTTCTCTGGCCTCTGTACTACTGCCACCTACCGTCCATTTATTGTATTACACAGTGGCTGAAAGAAACACACCCCTTAAGACTAAACCCCACCCATCAGAGGTGTGGTGTCCAGAGGTACCTTTGACATGACATTTTGTGTGTGTGTGTGTGTGTGTGTGTGTGTGTGTGTGTGTGTGTGTGTGTGTGTGTGTGTGTGTGTGTGTGTGTGTGTGTGTGTTTCGATATGCAGGGCGTTGCTGAAAATGAGCACCTGTGCTCAGCTACTTCCCTGGGTAAATAAAGAATAAAAAAATGAAAGGTACCTTTGAAAACCTATAGAAGTCAGCCTGGTACAGACGAAAGGGACACCACTGTATGTAGCCTATGAAAGGCTCCTCAATTACATTTTGTAACTATTTTCAGCAATGGGATGATAGATTTATTTGGTGGGTATATGAAAGTAGCTCTGAAGTAAAAAAAAGTGTGGGCAGCCCTGGTATAGATGATTATATATATATATATATATATATATATATATATATATATATATATTCATCATTCCGTGGGTAAATCCCTGTAGGCTACCCACATATTGGTAGCCTATATTAGCCCAATATTGGCGTTACGCATTTCACTTGAATAATGTTGTGTGCGCACGTGCGGAGAAAGAATGAAATAATGAAACTCAAGATTATAACGTCCTGTCTCGCTGCCGCCGTGTATAGGCTGCACGGCTATTCCTGTGTGTGTGTGTGTGTGTGTGTGTGTGTGCGTGCGTGCGTGCGTGCGTGGCGTGGCGTGGCGAGAGAGAGAGAGATCGTGGCTTCCAGGCGTGCGTGTGCGTGTGTGTGTGTGCGCAATCAAATGTACTCGGCAGTATGGCTGGCAGGCGAAATGGCGAATTTGAACGGTGTAATTGTTTGCCACAAACCAAAAACTGTCAAAGAACAATGTTGATGTAACTAAGAGATTCGCTGAGAGAGCGATATTTAATATACAGAGATTTAGAAGGAATAAGCAAAATCGTGAGGCGAAAATTCATCTCCTTCCTCGTTTTTTTCTCCTGTGGAGTCCGGACACTGTCAGGGAGACTCAGAGATCAGAGCAGCACAGGCTGAGAGGCAGAGCTAGTAGCCAATTAAAAGACGTAGTAGTAGTTGCCAGGTTCGCGAATTGTAAGCGAGTCGTAGTGTGTGTTGAATGGCATTTGAATGGCATTTGTGGGCTTGTGAATGAATTTTCTCACATGTAATTTGTGCTCACTTGTATAGAGGGCAACAGTGTTCCGGGGGTGTGGGTGCTTGGGGCGATAATATTTGTAGTAAACAAATGCATTGCCGCCGTGAGTGTGGACGGGAAGCATCTTTGGTGGCACTGCAATGAACATTTTTTGGCGGGTGGTGTCGAGTGTGGTCGATGGGCGCGATAGGAGGAGATAGGTCCCGAACACTGCGAAGGGTAACTGTGTGACGTCACTGCCGTGTGAGTGTGTGTGGGTGTAGTGTGTAAGATGGTGTTGTGGGTGTTGGAATAGTGACGTAGCTGTTGCGGCTTTGGGTTTCTTGCCATGTGTTGGGTACAAGTTCTCACTTGTTAATATAGATTGTATACTTGTATAGGCTTCTGGAGGTATTTTTCATGGATTTATTATTTGGCCGTTTAACTTTACATGTAGGCCTACAATGTAGCATTGAAAGTGTAATCATGTTTTCTGCCGCTTGACCAGTTCCCACTTGAAAAAGAGACACACGCAGTCTCAATGTGTTTGTACTGGTTGAATAAAGGTTAAATAAAAATAACTAAAATGTGGGCTTTTTTTTCTGTAAAATTGCTTGTAAATATTGGTAGTTGTGGGTTGCATTTTTTGGGCCTTGTGTTAAGTTAAGTGTAGATGCTTATTTTTGGTTGGTTCCTTTTTTTTAATTAAACAATGCAAATTGAGCGCACAGATATCACACATACAATTAAACATCACAAGACAAGTGCTGACACAACTGTACACAGTGCACTGCTATAGTACCATGACTGGCACATTGGCTGCTAACTTTATATACTCTTTAAGTTCTTCAATGTTACACGTGCAGTCTTCCTCGACCACACAGTTTTAGGCTGGACTGCTGACAGTGCCGAGTAGCCAAATGTGGCAGCGGAACCCAAAGGCAAAGACACCGAAACAGGAATAGGGGGTAAAAGGACATTTATTAAAATAAAGGTTTATGTGTGGGGAAGTCAGTTGGGATCGTGAGGAGAGATCCTGAGAATGATGAGAGGTTTTGGAAATCCAGGGGGTGGAAGGAGTGGTGGTGGAGCTGGGAGACACTTGATCAGGAGAGAGCCGAGAAACAAAACAAAGTTAGCATGGAAAAACACAGATCTACTATGTGGCCAAATTTGACTGAGGGACTGCCATTGGATTTCTTAGAATCTTCGTTTTATTCATGGAATATGAAAGCGGGGAATCATAGCTTCAAATTGACATATTGGTTGTTCAGTTTGACCCACCAGTTTTGGAGATATGGCTTAATAGAGTCTTGCAGAAAACAGCGAGTTGAGAAAACTCGCTTGAAAGGTTCACTTCTGTGGTCCCTAACATTACAACTAGCTACATGTTTAAGCATTTATTTCATATTTGCATGTCAATTTCAGCTCTGATATGTATTTCAGACATGCTCTAGTATGTGAAGAGTCTGCCTGTGCTGTTAACTCATTTTGAATAAAATATTAATACATTCAGTTGAAAAGCTGTAGGCTATGAGTTGCTCGATGGCAGGCTCTCAGTCAAATCTGGTCACATATAGAAAAATCCCTACAGCTTACTAGAGAATACAGTGTTCAACAGCTGGTTACACTGATCACAGTATAGTCAACGCTCAAGTGTCGGGCGCCGGTTCTCAGCAGCTTATATTGGCAGCCTGACTTGATGACGATCTGGAGCAGCTGGGCTGATTGGGATCAGCCACACCTGAGCTGGCTGAGGGATATGCCCATGTCCTTGCTATAGAAACGTGCATTTTCATAACAATACTTATACTGTACTTTTACTAAATAGCCTATTTTTTCATTCTGGACATACTTACAAGTAAAAGTTCCGGAATTAAAAAACAAATTGGCTATTGAGTAAACATGTACACGTACACATTATGCGTGTACTGTACATGTAACAGAGTATTTCTACATTGCAGTATTTATACTTTTCCTTAATAACCAGTACGTTTTCCACCACTGACTGCACGTTGTTTGAAGCAGTAGCCAAGCTTACATTTTGGATTTTCTCCATTTCTCTCACACAAAGATCTCATTACAGTCCCCGCCTTGTTTCCATTGGCTTTGGCCCGGCACAGGTCCAGCCAATCAATGCAAATGATAGAGCCTGCGTGCGCCTTTAGTTTCCTCAATACACAGGGAAGTGGCTTGCCAAAAAGCCCTGCAGTTCCAGGTGCAATTCAGTGCTGCTGAAGAGCCTCTCAGGAGACACAAAAGCTCTGTGTCTGTGAAATTGGCATTGTGCGTCATGTCTCCTCTTTCTGTTCTCTCTACGCTGCGACTGCCCCCAAAACACAGGTGTCATTTCAGGAAAGGAAAGAATATATACACAGGGTGACAACAAAGTAAACACATGCCCTATATAAAAAATAATAATAATCAATAGCCGATCTATACAAGATCAACATGTTGCATCACAACGCATTGTGAGCTCGTAGATCGGCTATTTTGGCTTTAGGTCGACTTTTAAAACGTATAAGAAAATGTTCGCCTGCCCTATAATGACGCCACAGCCAGGTTGAAAGTACGGTTAACATTTCTTAACACTTAACATGCATCAGCATGACACGTTTTATACACCGGACAGCAAAGTGCCCTTTTGAAAGTCCGTTGTTTTGTACAGTTTGTTTATTTTATTTTTGTACAGTATGTAAGGCCCATGGTGACGTTGATCAATTCTAGATTAAAAGCGTCTAATATATTATTTATGACCCAAAATCTATAAATCTCAGCCGGCTGTTCCACGCGCAACACAAGGTGCCCATTTTTCACTTGAACACCTGCCCCTAGTTTACACTAGTCATTGGTTAGACATGGGTTAAGGTTATGGTTTAGGTGTGCTGCCCCGTGGGGGGGGGGGGGGGGGGGGGGCATACTTAGTTTAGACTAGTCATTGGTTAGACATGGGTTAAGGTTATGGTTTAGGTGTGCTGCCCCGTGGGGGGGGGGGGGGGGGGGGGCATACTTAGTTTAGACTAGTCATTGGTTAGACATGGGTTAAGGTTATGGTTTAGGTGTGCTGCCCTGTGGGGGGGGGGGGGGGGGTGCATACTTAGTTTACACTAGTCATTGATTAGACATGGGTTAAGGTTATGGTTTAAGTGTGCTGCCCCGTGGGGCGGTGCATACTTAGTTTAGACTAGTCATTGGTTAGACATGGGTTAAGGTTATGGTTTAGGTGTGCTGCCCCGTGGGGTGGTGCATACTTAGTTTAGACTAGTCATTGGTTAGACATGGGTTAAGGTTATGGTTTAGGTGTGCTGCCCCGTGGGAGGTTAGGGTTAGGAGCAGGACCACACCTCCGACGCAGCTATACCTCGGCTCTACCTCCTCAAGCCACCTCCTATCGGGTCACCTCCTCCACCTGTATATAAAGCCCATACAACCCACGTTAATAAAATCTGTTAAATGTCCTCATTGGTGGTGTGGTCCTTGATAGTGAAATGGATGTATAACTATCTCTGCCAGAAAAAATGCACAATCTTTCCATAGTTCCACAAGATAGTAACACAGCTCTATTTATACACCTTTATTTTATTCCTATTTATATTCAATATTTATTTACATATATTGTTTTATCTTGATTGTCTTGTTCCAGTTTTGCTTTGGTAATGTAAACGTACCGTTTTCTCATGCCGAAAAAAGCTCCTTTGAATTAAAATTGAGACAGAGAGAGAAAGAGACGGTTTCCAAAGAAGATTTCTCTCTAGTCCCAATTAGCCAGTGGACCCAGAGACAGTAGTCTTGCTGCCTGGAACATGCTCACTGCAGGGGGGGTGGAATGAATTACACTCACACCGCGAGAGCAACATGTTCTGAACGAACAGCCTTCTTTTACATCCCTTGGACATCTTTGATCAGAAAAATGTGTGTGTGCGTGTGTGCGTTGGTGCGCGTGTGTGTGCGTGCGTGCATGCCCACTTAAACCCGTTTTACTTAAAGGGATTGTGACATTAAAAAAAAGGTTTTGGAATTGTTCTTATTTTTTTAGGTTTTCTAAGCTCAATTGCACCCAAAAAACCTGAACTTTTAACATTCAGTAGACTTTCTGTGGTCTGGGGTTTTCTGGCTCAAACAGGTGCTCTGATTTGCCGGCAGTTTGTGATGTAAGAGCCTGCAAATCCCATATATGTCAATGGGATTTCCCAGCAGATGTCACTGTTTTCACTGTCTTGCCTGTTTTCATTGTAGCTCAAAAGGCTTCCAAACCCCAAAGAAAACTCCAGACCACAGAAAATCCACTGAATGTTCAAAGTTCAGGATTTTGGGGTGTAATTGAGGCCATAAAACCTAAAAGAAAAACGAAAAATAAATTAAAATTAATGTCATAAAACCTTTAATTGATCACAGTTCCCCAGTGGTCTACATACAGTACTAGGACCCATTATTTACCTCTACAAATGAGCAAGCATATCATGGAAACAGTCTATAAGAACCTGATAGATGGAATCTTGACTTTTAACATGGCAATGTGGTATGGCAATCTTAATGTAAAAGGAAGAAGCAAGCTGCAGCGAATAGTGAACCTATAGCCTCAAAAATCATTGGGAAAAGACAGAAACAAGTTGTATCTGCAAGGAAGTATAGCCTACTTTGGAAAAAAGCTGGCAAGAGAGCAAATGACCCCCTCTCATCCACTCAGCCTAATGCCATTAGGGCACTAAATGATACCATGTCTCGTTAAATCAGTTTTTAATGTATTTGTCACTGTTGGGGATTTTTGCCATGTAGATAATTGTGTGTAAGTGTTGTTGCTGTTTTGTTGTTACTGTTGTTTATGAGACCATGTCCACATTGTGGACAATAACCTATTTAATAACCATGCATTGAGCGGGAACCCCTTTTGGTGTCAGCATTATGTTATGCTTTAACTATTGACAAATAGCAGATCTACAAGCTCATAGCACGCCACCGAGTGGCACGCTATGAGCTTGTAGGTCTGCTATTTTTTTTTTTAATCGAAGAACGACAGACATTTTTAGAATCTGATCTCAGGTCAAAATGGGATAAATGAAAATAACTAACTAACTACACCAATCTCTTCAGCAGAAATGGCCAGTCTAATGTGTCACAATGTGAGCTTGTAGATTGGCCATTTTTCAAGCGAACGGGACATCAGGGTTTACATTTAATCCACACAACGATAATGAGCATTGCGGGCAGGTTGTAAAAAAAATAAAAGAAAAAGGCCTTGAAATGTTATGGCTCAGGGCACGTCTACGCAGCCGACGCACTGGCAATTTATGCATTCATTAATTCATTTATATTCATTTATTCAATCAAGCCATTCATTTGATATGCATTGTTCGAAGGCCAGGTTACACACATCATTAATGCGAGGAGGGGACTTCACCGTCCATTATGTCACATCAACTCAATAATAATAATAATAACCATAAAATTAAACTGCACTTTTTATTGGATCATTTTGCATCAGGAATGTCTGGTCTGTCTCACAAAACGATAAACCTCCAACAAAATTGGAACCCAACCGTGTGTCGGCGTTGGCCGATGATTCGGACCGGGTTTGACTTTTTATTCCACGACTTTGAGATCGGCCATTATATGCAGCCAAATTGAGCCAATGTGTCCCGACTCTTTAACCACTGTTTTAAGTATTGTGACATGTTGAGCTTGTAGATCTGCTATTTGTGAAAATATTTGAATACAGATTGACTGGTTTAATAAAATGATCATTTCATGTGCATGTTTTATTTATTTACTCGTTCATTGTATAATTTAAATTGAATGTTCTTTTCACATTGAAGTGTATAACATCTGCAATCAGGAGTTGAGGGGGGCATATGTTAAGACACATGTGTGGCCCGTTAAGACACATGCGTGGCCCGTTAAGACACATGCGTGGCCCGTTAAGACACATGCGTGGCCCGTTAAGACACATGTGTGGCCCGTTAAGACACATGCGTGGCGCGTTAAGACACATGTGTGGCCCGTTAAGACACATGCGTGGCCCGTTAAAACACATGCGTGGCCCGTTAAGACACATGCGTGGCCCGTTAAGACACATGCGTGGCCCGTTAAGACACATGTGTGGCGCGTTAAGACACATGCATGGCCCGTTAAGACACATGTGTGGCGCGTTAAGACACATGCGTGGCCCGTTAAAACACATGCGTGGCGCGTTAAGACACATGCATGACCGGTTAAGACACATGTGTGGCCCGTTAAGACACATGCGTGGCCCGTTAAGACACATCTGTGGCGCGTTAAGACACATGCGTGGCCCGTTAAAACACATGCGTGGTCCGTTAAGACACATGCATGACCGGTTAAGACACATGTGTGGCCCGTTAAGACACATGTGTGGCCCGTTAAGACACATGCGTGTTCGGTTAATTGATCAATCAACCCGTGGCTCTGACATGCGAGGCCTGTTAAGACACATGCACTGCCAGTTAAGACTCACCCGTCCGTGGCGTGTGCGTGTGTGTGTGTGCGGTTAGGGTTAGGCGAGGAACCAAAGTATATAGTATCGGACTGTCAGTACGTCGGACCAAACACATGCACCTCAAAATCGAGATTGGCCAAACCTGTGGTATCGGCCGGGCCTCTCTAAACAACAAGTCCACTCTTTTTCTACGGAACGGGCCTGCGATGTGAGATGGCATTGTTTTATACGATCCCATCGAACTAAGCGAGCGGATCAACATAATGAGATGTCCACTAGACATAACATCAGCGCTCCGTAGCTCTCCATCTTTATATCCCCCACATCACTAATAGGATTTGTCACAGACGGGAAAATATAATGATCTTTTCTCCTCCACCTTATCCTAGCACCATTAAGCCACCGCTGGTTTTTATCCCTCCGGTTTGTGTGTGTGTGCGTGCTCGTGCATGCGTGCGTGCGTGTCTCCGTGTGTGTGCGCGTGAGGCGTACTGCACCTTCCTTCTTTCCTCGCTCGGGAGGTAGAAATGTTTTATTACACGGTAATTTAAGACAAGTGTCGCCCGTGGACATACAAATCACGACAGGCAGATATTTTCATTCCTCATAATTCCAAAGCCCACACATTATCCGTCTTCTTTTTAATATAATAATCTGTTTTATTTGCATTTATTTTTCAACACCCCGCCCAACCACCCCCTCCACCCACCCCCACCCCTGGGGGTAAAACGTTAGACGTGGGAAAAGATCCAGTGGTGGAAAGGGTACTCACATGTTTTACTTATAAGTAAAAGTATCAATACTGCAATGTACTGTAGAACTACATTATACAAGTAAACGTCTGGAAATCAAAATGTACTTGAGTGAAAGTACAGAAGTATTGGCATCAAAATGTAAAAGTATAGTCATTATGCAGATTGTGCCATTTCAAGTTTTGATAGATTTAAAATATATATATATATTCTGAAAATAGCAGATCTACAAAGCTCACAAAGTGTCACATTGCGACACTTTGTGAGCTTGTCGATCATCTTGAAATGGTCAAAATGTATATAGGGCGGAAGAGGTTAGCTATATGTTTTGTAATAACAAACAAAGTACTAGTAACCAATGTTTATTTTTTTTATTTTTTTTGTAATAAATGTCGTGGAGTAAAAGCACAATTTTTGCCTCTGAGATGTAGTGTAACGTACAAATACCTAAAAAAATATTACTTAAGTACAGTGTACTAATGTACTTAGTTATACTTCCCACCACTGGGAAAAATCCTCCAGCCGTCCGTCCGTCCGTCCGTCCGTCCGTCCGTCCGTCCGTCTGTCCGTCTGTCTGTCTGTCTGTCTGTCTGTCTGTCTGTCTGTCCGTCCGTCCGTCCGTCTGTCTGTGTTTTATGCGTGTGTAAGGTTCAGCAGAGCAGGGCCCCGGGGGAGACTCATCAACCTCCCTGTGTGTGTGAATGCGTCATTGTTCTGTTTTACGACGCCCATTGATCAAGCCCGAGGTGTTGCGCAGGTCATTATTGCCACATGAAGTGCATTATTATGATGACAGCGTTGTTGGATGTCGGGGGAAATAATGGGACTATATAGGGTTGTCCCGAGATCCGATCACCTGATCAGAAATCGTGGGGGCAAATGATCGGAATCAGATCGGGAGCAAAACCCCTCCCTCTGGTGGCGCCGGCCACATTCCTCACGCTCTAAAGACATGCCATTCTCACTCGTCTCCTCAAAAAAAAAAACTCCCTGGATTCTTGCAAACTACGTACAGGCCCATCTCAAACCTCCCACCTCTCCAAAATATCGGAGAAAGTATCGTGGCCACACAGCTCCAAAACCAGTGTTGTTTTTGTCGACTAAGTGGACAAGAGATCCAGTATAAGTCATTTTACACTTGGTTGCATGCTAAAAATAGCCGATCTACAAGCTCACAACGCGTCACAGCGCGACACAGATGCGTTCCCGTCCCGAATGGGTTAAAACGACACAATCAGCAGTGTCACAGCGTACGTACGTCCGCCGCACGGCCGTGTCTCCTGACCGCTTTGCACCGCTGCACGGCCATGTCTCCTGACCGCTTTGCACCGCCGCACGGCCGTGTCTCCTGACCGCTTTGCACCGCCGCACGGCCGTGTCTCCTGACCGTGTTGCACCGCTGCACGGCCGTGTCTCCTGACCGCTTTGCACCGCTGCACGGCCGTGTCTCCTGACCGTGTTGCACCGCTGCACGGCCGTGTCTCCTGACCGTGTTGCACCGCTGCACGGCCGTGTCTCCTGACCGCTTTGCACCGCTGCACGGCCGTGTCTCCTGACCGTGTTGCACCGCTGCACGGCCGTGTCTCCTGACCGTGTTGCACCGCCGCACGGCCGTGTCTCCTGACCGTGTTGCACCGCCGCACGGCCGTGTCTCCTGACCGCTTTGCACCGCTGCACGGCACCACCTTTTCCGCGGCTATAATAAGACACGCTTTATTCCTGCATGCCCTCCGAGAGACACCGCAAATGAGATATTTTTATCCCCCCCCCCCCCCCCCCCTGTCAGGGGATTCGATTAGAGGCCATGACGCCGGTGACCTCACCTCGCCAAACCGCCCACCCGCTGTTATAACGGCCGCCGGCCTCTCAGAGGACACGGCCGTGATCGAGGGCCACGCCGGCCCGGCCGCACCTCCTTCCTGCCGATAATCAACCCATTAAAATGAACGACTCTGCTCAGACAGCCGTGTACTGTACATAATCGTCAATTAGCTGCCGGCGTGGAGACGGCACCTTTCGCTAACCTCCCAAGAAGCCTGCTGGTGCTTCATTACGGCGTGCGTGTGTGTGTGTGTGTGTGTGTGTGTGCGTGTGTGTGCATGCGTGCGTGTGTGTGTGTGTGTGTGTGTGTGTGTGACTCTCCACTTGTGATCACAGCTGGTGGCCTGCATTCGTGAGCTTCAAACAGCGGTGGCTCCATGAGAAAAATGTTAGTTTGTCCATTAATGTAAAAAAAATAATGTTTCGTTTTTAATGGCATGCACAGTTTGAAAAGAGAGAGAGCGAGAGAGAGAGAGCGAGAGAGAGAGAGAGAGAGAGAGAGAGAGAGAGAGAGCGAGAGAGAGAGAGAGAGAGAGCTTTTGTTCTATGGGGGCAGGGCGGTCGGATCTCGCAAGCAAAGAAAGATAATCGTCAGTACGACACAAGGAAGCGATAGCTTTAACCCCCCCCCCCCCCCCCCTCCTCCCCGACCCCACCCCACCCCCGATAAACTGTTGTCTTTCATTTTCCGATACCTGCAGAGCGAGCTGTGATGAGAGCGGAGCGAGTGGGGGGGGGGGGGGTCGACGGATGGAGAGATCACATGAACGTGCTTCTACATTCTCTGGGCTCCCCCTCCTCCCCCCTCCCTCCCCCCTCCCTCCATTAATTACTGGTGGAAAAAAAGTATACTCGTTTTTTACTCAAGTGAAAGTATAGCAATACTGCACATGTACAAATACTCCGGAGTTCAACATTGTCAAGTAAAAGCACAAATACCTCAAAATTGTACTCAAGTAAATGCACTTAGCCTATAGTTACTTTCCACCGCTGCCGTTAATTAATAGATTATTTACACATGCACGGCTCAAGGCCTCCCATGAACTCCCTGAGCCCTCCCTCTCTCCGGCCGCGCTGCACGCTGCCAGGAGCTTGTGCCGATGGGACTCCCCTCCCCCTCCCCCCACTCTACGGCTTCGTACACACATGCATAATCAGACGAACATGCTCTGTGCTGCCTGTGTTTCATGGCCGCCCGCCTCGATGCTTTTCCAATGGACGTCACCTGGTTTGACCAAACAGTTGTGTGTCGTGATTGCCCCCCTCCCCCCATCACACACACACACACACACACACACACACACACACACACACACACACACACACACACACAACTGTTTGGTCAAACTACGTGACTTCCATTGGAAAAGCATTGGGGCGGCCATGAAACACAGGCAGAGCACAGAACATTTGTTCTTTATGTGTGTGTACGAAGCCTGTTATAGGCCTACATGTGGGCGGCGCGCGCACGCACGCACACACACACACGCACGCACACACACACACACACACGAAAACAACACGTCAAAACAAAGTTCCCGTTGCCTTAACGATGTCTCCACGGCAACAGCACAAAAAAAAAAGAAGAACGAAAATAAACAAGAGCAGCCTTTAATTGGCGCTGGTTAATACGTTTATCTCAGGCACCATGCTTGGCTGACTTTTATTATAGCTCGGAGGGGCTCTTGTATATTCTCCCCGGGCTTTTAGTCAGAGGGTTTAAAATGAAGAATATATGGTGTTGATGATGTTTTATGGGCCGAAACTGAGGCCGCAGGGCAGTATTCCAACATGATAACGACCCCAAACGCTCCTCCAAGATGACCACTGCCTTGCTAAAGAAGCTGAGAGTAAGGCCTCACTCACACTGTTGCAACATGCATACAACATTTGTCTTGTGTCTTGTCCTTGTTTAATGGCCGCCCCCCCAATGAATTTCCAATGGAAGTCACCATGGTTTGACAAAACATTTGTGTTTGATGCAGGGGAGTGGGAGATGAGGAGTGGCAACCTGTGAAGCTCTGGTGAACTCCATGCCCAGGAGGGTGAAGGCAGTGCTGGAAAGAAATGGTGGCAACACAACAGTTTCACTTTAGTGGTGTACTCACTTTAGGGGCCAACAGTTTGGAATTAATGGCTGTGTTTTTTTGTTATTTTGAGGGGAAAATTAAATCTACACTGATATCCAAGCTGTACACAGAGTAGGCCTACTTTACATTGTATCAAAGTGTAATTTCTTCAGTGTTGTCTCATAAAGAGATATAAAGAAATATTTGCAGAAACGCGAGGGGTGTAGGCTACTCACTTTTGTGAGATACTGTAGGCCTATGTAAAGTCAAAGTCGGACTACCTCAAAATACAGTCCTTTTCTTCTTCTTTTTTAAAGTTATCCCACAATTTTGTAACCCTTTTCACCCAGTGTCAATTAGCCCTTCACTAAACCCCACCCCAAAAAGCGATTGTCCAATGCCAATCCATATAGCTTTGCAACTGTTGCTATGCAGGACAAGCTATCGTCACCATAGCTGTGAGTGTTATTTTTGCATGGCTGTGTTGTTGAACACATACACAGCTTAACATCGGGAAAGTTACATGACTGACCTGCCCAGGTGATGGCAATACTACTAACGACAGGAGTCTTACTGTGTGACATGAAAACTCCTGTCAGGGCGGTCGTTAAAGTTGATGTTGGATACTGTTTCTTCCTCTGTCATTTCCTCGTATTTCTAGTTTATTTAAATAATGTCATGCACATTTGTCCAGTGCATAGCCTACTGCAAGCCCGTTTGACTAGATTTAGAAGACATTTTGATCTCTTGCTACTGAAATGAATCAAATGATAAATTATGTATATGGAGATCCCATTATTTAACATGCATCTCAATGGGTGTGAACACCTTGCCATGTCACTGCTAATGTAGACTGGAACTCACCTATGCTTTCTATGGCATAGGCAGCTCCCGGCAGGATCCGAAACTAGACACAGCTGCAGGACTAATTAATTAGAGCGACAGAGAGAGAGGAGTGTGTGTGTGTGTGTGTCAATTTAACATAGGTGCAGACGATCAGAAATCAGCAGAGAGTGAGCGACGTTTGCGCTACTCTATGCCGAATTGAAGTGGACTCGGCCCCAGACTTTCTTTTTTCTCCCTGGAAATAAAAACGTCTGGGTTTCCGAGGCCACTGCTAATGTGCCTATAAGGACGGGTTGGGGAGGGACTTAGCGAAGGGCTAGTGCGCCCTGGCGCTACACTCAACCATTGGGTTGAGCAACGGACTGACCTCATGCTTCCTTCAATGCATAAAGCACTGTATAGTCGCGAGGCCGGCAGTAGTTACATTACATGTGCATATAAGTCACTTTTCCAGCGCCGTTTCATGTCTGACGCGGCGCCGTCAGAAAAGCCGCCGTGATGCATGGGGTGCGGTGGTATAACGTCATAACGCACTTACTGTAAATCACATTGTCTCATCTCTTGGAATATCATTTTTATAAGAAAATCGATGGGAAAACAATTACCCCCGCCGTGCAGCCCGCAATTGATTTGGCCTCAGCGGAGAGACAGTGGTCAAAAAAGACACATAATTCACAAAGACATGATGATGTTCACAGCTCCCAATGACTCACGCAGGGACAGATAAATACACTGTCCCATCTATTGTTCTGGTGATGTGTGATCCATTTTAGTGTATAATAATCTAACACGGGGATTCACAAACTGTGGCGCGCGCACGTCTCTAGGGCAGTGCCTGTCAAGGCTTCCAGGCAGCAAACCCTCCAAAATAATCTGGTTTGAACCACATGCGGGGACCGATCACCTACTTGGAATTGTAGGAGTTGAGGCATTACATGTTGTTTGACTAAAAAAGATCACACCCGTGTGAACTGAGTGGTGCAACTCCCCCCCCCCCCTCTCTCTCTCTCTCATTAGCAGGCAACAGTGCAGCTCTCTCTCTCTCTCTCTCTCTGTTTCTGGCACAACAGCGCCCCTACTGGTAGGCTACTAATAGTCATACTCGTGCTCATTAACCAACACAGACACACATAGGTGAACACGGACATTGCTGGTTGTAGGAGTGGTTGCACCACTCAAAAATAACGTGAAAATAGGCAATCTATACATGATGACACTACCTTGCATTTATTTTCAAAATCGTTTCTTTCTTAGGTAATATCTGACAATTTGGCCAATAAATGTTTTACTCTTTGTTCTTTTGTTTTGTTGATTACTTCCGACACGGTAATTGTCTTTTTTTTAACTTACAAAAAAGGCTCTTTGCCGCGGCTCCGTCACGTCATGTTGTAGTTGCGGTGGTCACCTCACCGCCGATAAATCAAGACTATGAATAACGCTTCATAGGTTTTGCCCCCAACTGCCATTCAAAGTGGCTATACTGGCCAATCACATGCAGCGCGTCCTTCCTTGCACAAGTGCACTGGCCAATCACAGCACGTCCTTATGCAAACGCAAAGAAGATTCCATATGATAAATTGTTTGTTTAATCCAGCATGGTTTTGCGGGCCCGTGTTCCCCGTTTACATGGAGACGGGAGGAGGAACTGTTTCCATCCAGAGGGTTTATTTCGCTTTGTTGTGTTTTCAATCCCTGATTAAGAACGCTGCTAAACGGAAGGCATGTCTGATATTTTATTATTACTTATAGCGTTGTTTACTGTTGAGTGAGAACCATCATGACATTTTTTGGGGGGCCTAGAGTATCCAATGCTCTAGGCTTTAATGGTTAACGGACTTTTCAACCTACTGTATAACTGGTACTCACTATAATAATCATGATAAAAATGGCAGATTTTTTTCCCTACTCGGTCTGAGGTCTGTGGGCAGTTCAGAAACCCGTCCACCAGTGACATCATCAATGGAGAATCCAAGCTAATCGAAACTGCAGGCTTTCTATACCAGAAAAAGTTGCAATACGGAAATGGAAGCAATCGTTCTCACGATAATACAAATGTGAATATTAAAAACATATATATCTTGTTTGGATAAATAAAATCTGCCGAACGATGATGTCACTGGTGGACGGGTTTTTGGAACTGCACGCCCTAGCTCCTAGTCCTATATGAGACACAGACTGAGTACAAAAACAATTTATCATGGACATTTAATGAAGACCAATTATACAGTATGAAGATAGCTTGAGAAGTGGTGGTCCTTTAATAACACGTGTTTTAGAAGAACGCTAAAACTTTTAAATGATGAAAACATACATGATTAAGACGGTGACAGGCTGTGACGTCACAACGTATGTGGCTTATTGCATCTCATCGACACAGAGGGAGCTACAGGGTTGTGTATAGAGAAAGAGAAAAAGAGATCATTGCGCTATAAAAGCGATACAGGCTTAACCCATTTAGGCCTGACGTCGAAATTAAAAAAATAAATTCTAAACAGTTTTCTGAAATACCTTTCTGTATCAGTGGTTCTCAATATTTCATGTCAAGGACAGCAACAATGATAAGTAATTGGCCGCCAACCCCCATCTGAAAATATGTTGTTCCAGGGACCTCCCCGGAAGCAAAGATTTGAGTTAAAAACTGAAACACGATTAAAAAAAATAGCAGACCTACAAGTTCATAGCGCGGCACCGCTTGTAGATCTGCTATTTTTCAATAGCCAAAGTATAACATTACGCTTAAAACACCAAGAGGGGTACTTCCCACCCAAAATGGTTTAAAACAAAATCACTCCTGTTTCTACTCAGAAGAGAGAGAGAGAGAGAGAGAGAGAGAGAGAGAGAGAGAGAGCACAACAACACAAGGCAAATCGATACTGTCATTATGGAGCCAGTGTAAGGCTGAATTAGATGTCACAAGGCCCCAGGGTTAAAGAGATGGCTTGACATATGTGAACATTATGAGCAGTGTGTGATGGATAAGGCTGTGTGTGCGCGCGCGCGCCTTGGTTAGAGTGTGTGTGTGTGTGTGTGTGTGTGCGTGCCGCATGTGCACAAACACACAGGGTCACCCAATGACAGTGGAAAAGTAACAAAGATTCCATGTATGGCGGCGGCCCCTCAACAAAGCACCGGCTTGTGATATTACATTGTTTAATAGCATTTTAAAAAGCCTATATATTATGGTTCTCTCGCTCTCTCTCTCTGTGTGTGTGTGTGTGTGTGTGTGTGTGTACATGTGGCATGTACATTTGACCACAGGCGACTGTGGCTCAGGAGGTAGAGCAGGTCGTCCAATAATCCGTTGGTCGGCCGTTCGAATCCCAGCTCCTGTCGAAGTGTCCTTGGGCAAGACACTGAACCCAAAATTGCTCCCGATGTGCTGGTTGGCACCTTGCATGGCTTCCGCCGCAATCGGTGTATGAATGTGTGGGTGAATGTAATGCACTATGTAAAGCGCCTTGGATAAAGGCGCTATATAAATGCACCATTTACCATTTACCACAGTCTGGAAGAGGCATTCCTTTCCAATGTGCTTAAGTACCAGCGTCTTAAGGATGCTATTATACAGCTTGGCCCAAAATGGGTCAAGTACAGTTTTGAGGATTCGTACTTTACTTGAGTATTTCCAATTTCCAATACTTTTTACTTCTACTCCACTACATCTCGGATCCATATATTGGACTTTTACAAACAAACAAAACATGCTTTAACCCATTTTGGACTGGATTCTAAAAGGCATTCTACATTTTTCTAAAAGTTTTCTGAAAAACTTAAAATATCTATATTAAAACTGTTTAGTAGCCATAAACGTCAAGACGTCTAATTGCCTATTAAGTAATGGATGCCATGGGCGTCAAGACGTCTTCCCTTGGGAATTTGAATTCTTAATTTTTTTTTCATTCATATTTTGCATCTTTATAATGGGAGAATTGGCACTCAAAGCCTGACCACCAGGTGGCGCTGACATTTTTGAATACTGCCCCTCGGCCAATAAGGGACCACTATTATTGTATGTTTGAAGGTCGGTTTAAGGTCAATAATGGGTTTAAAGGATTTAGTGCCAAATAAGAGTGCCCCCCACTTCACACAGGTGTGAATTATCTTTTTACCAATTGCCTAAAAACCGCAATATCGGGTGCTGGAACTGAGCTCATGCTTCCTTCATTGCACGAGGAGTCCAAGCGGATTATTTTCACCCGACAGGTGGGAGTTTTAGGGGTAGGGGACACGGGGGAGAACATGCAAACTCCACACAGAAAGGCCCTTTCGCCAACCTCACATAGGGCATCATGGGCGCTGATGACGCAGAGGAGAGAACATGGCCCCATCGCCCACAGCGGGAATCATTGAACCCACCGACTGCGCCACCGTGGTGTGCCTCTTTGCCCAGTTTTTTGCCAGTTCCCACCTGACGTTGTGTGGAAGTTCAGACTGATCGAGATCGTACTGAATAACTGCCAGCTTGCATAAGGTCTTCAGACTAGGACTCGAGTCTAAGATGACCTGGTCATTTTTGGCAAATGTGATAATTCGATCTCCCACCATGCAAGCGTGAGATTTCCCTAGACTCCAGCATGTTCCATTTGTCTCAACCTTCTTCCAGGAGAAGGTCTCTGGACTGAATCTCCTCAGATCATCGTGACCAAATATAAGCTCTCCATTGTAGGCAAAGGCTGAATAAAACTTGAGTTCTGGAAGAGGATGTGCAGAGGACGTGTTCAGCCAGGAGTCGGTCTCCGTGTCAAACACTCTGATGATGTTGTTGCGGTGTTGCCGGTACCCAACGCTGTCCATAAATACAAACATCTTTGTCCCGATAATGGTGACATTATGCACTGCGGTGAAACTCCACCGCAGTGGAATTCCTTGGGTGTTGATTAAAGACCAGACCATTGTGCTGGTGTCCAACTTAGATGTCATTAGTCATTATGTAGTATCCTACATAAAACATGACCTTCCCCAAGGCACAGGCCGAGTGGCCGCGCCTCTCATCTGGAACAGTCCCGGTAACCATGGGTTTGAACCATGTGTGGGCGTCGACATTGAATGCATAAAGCACGTTGTCAAGGACAGGCTTCCCTCCCCAGATGTAGACTGTATCCTCTATCAGCACAGCTGTGCATCTCCATCTCCTGGACAGAACCTCACGGTGACCCTCTCCTCTCCCGGGGGTCAGAGGGGTCAGTGTCCTCCAGCACAGAGACAACGTGTTGAAGACGAGGACATGAATCTGAGGACATCTGTCCTTCGTGTCCTTTGCGACGACGCTGTACCCGCCGATGGAATACACATCATTTCCACGGCACAACAGCATCGTGGCGCCTTCCGGACGAGTCTCCGAGATGCGTGGGACACCAAAACATTTCAAACTCTGTGAAGAGTGGAGTGGTCTGTGCTTGCGACCATTTTTACTGGTAGAGTGGCAGAAACGTCATGGCACGTTTGGCCAATCCATGAAGCCGATACTTGTTGGTCTACCACTCTACCATATATGGTATGGTCATTTGATCGCCATGCCAACCGATCTATGGACTCTTAATGTTAGCCTTAAGCAGTGACTTCATGTGGCAGCGACGGTGGGCGCCCCTCACTTCACACAAGTGTGTTATTGAGAGACGCTATTGGGGGTTGTGCAAACACAAACATTGAATGCCATTGACAATGGCCAGTTTTGAGTCTTTGTTGGGACCAAAGGTTGCATTTACTATGAAATCCTGCATCTTGCGTCCGTCACACTTCCATATATGGCCATGCCTCGTGACATCATCGGGGATCTCCATATATGGGCATATGCATATGTATCCCCCACAGAGCCAACCAGTAGCCTTGGCATGTGCATCACCGGACCCAGAGCAAATCTTTGAATATAAATTATATTCTTTCAGAGCGAACATTTTTAACTCAAATCTTTGCTTCTGGGGGGTTCCTGGAACAACATATTTTCAGATGGGGGGTCGGTGGCCGATTACATAAAATAAATGTAAAATAATGTTTGGGGTCCTTGAAATTAAATATTGAGAACCATACCAAACTATACTTGTGTTCATATTTGGAAGCCTCGGTAATGTCCATAAATCAGTCGTGAGGGGCCTGCAAATCGCAGGCATACCCAAGCCGAGAGCTATAAGGAAATCGGCAGAATTCTGTTCAGTGTCTGCAATAATGGTCACAGACACTGAACAACAGCAATACAGCACTGCAATATGTCGCCATAAATGGAGAAGGCGATGCTTTCTGTACCCGTGATCTGTATCCTGAAGCACTTGTTGTAGCGTTTTCCAAGTTTGCGCATCCACTATTGCTTGTGTTGTTTGTATTGCATATAGGGATGTAGCTCTGGTCCATGAGTAAGGCTATGGACCAGAGCTACATCCCTACCTGATTTCTCTGCACCATTTAAGGCCGTTTCCAAATGTTAAAATGTAAAAGACCAATATTATTATGAAGAAAACAAGATGTTAAGACCGCTAAAACAAACAGAATAAAGTTTACCTTCAGAAAAAGCGTTGTTTATGGCTTCTGAATGTAGGTCTTTTAACATGCAATGTCGAGTGACGTCACGTCAACACCACTATAGGTCTGGAAAGGGGGCGGCGAAAGGCCTATCAGCTTTGATTCCCCATCGATGATGTCACTGGTGGACAGGTGGTTTCTGAACTGCCCACGGTGCTCCTATGAGTCACAGAGTAGAGACAGTTGTGATATTTTAATCATGAACATTAGTGAGGACCAATTTTATGAAGATAGGTTGAAAAGTGTCCCTTGAATAATGGAGTAAATGGCCTTCTAAAAAGGAAATGGCGGCAGCGTAGCAACTTGGAAATGTAGAACTTTCTAGTGGTCAGATGTTGGGGTGGACTTGTGATTGTTATTAAGCCATTTTGGGGCAGGAACCCCTTGTGTTGTTTTAAGCATTATGTTATACTTTAGCTACTGAAAAATAGCAGATCTACAAGCTCATAGCTAGGTACGAGCTTGTAGATCTGCTATTTTTGAAAAATCGTGAAAATGTAATGCACATCTTTGAATATATATTCTTTCAGAGCGAAGGTTTTTTAACTAAAATCTTTGCTTCTGGGAGGTCCCTTGATGAACTACATATTTTCGCATAGGGGTTGGCAGCCAATTACATAATGATATTGGTCCTTGAAATGAAATAGTTTGAGCACGACTGATATAGAAACATGGGGTTTTTCAGAAAAAAACTCATGTTTTAGAAGACATTTGTAGAATCGAATTTAGGGGTTAAAATGGGTTAAAGTACACCTGATACTAAACCGTTTGTTTCTCCATTTCTTCTTTCTTTTAGGGTCAAACTCTATCTGCAGCTGCCCTGTCTATATGGAGCATATCCCACAGAGGCTGTGCAGCGCAGCAGCGCTGATGGAGAGCCAGGATACAGATGCCCTGCCGTGGGTGATGCATGGGCCAGACCGCCTATTGATCGCGGCTGCCCCCGCTGCCCCGATTCATCATGTCATCTTTGTTTAGACGGCTGGATACCCCGGACGCAAGCGCCTCCATTTAAGTCCCGCAAAGTAAGAGCCCTTTTCGTCTCTTGCCTGTTAAAAAAAAAAAGCACACGGTTGCCGTCGCCGAGCGAGATGGATGATCGCCACAGCGATGCAGCCGCTCCGTCCCGGAGCCCGAGTGCAGCAGAGTGCGTGACCCCAAAGCCGCATCTTCATCAGACACACGGCGCTGACAGGGACGTCCGTCATCGCTATATGTAGCAACCCGGTGAGGCCGCGACCGCCCGCCGGGTGAACTATAGCCTATACCGCCGTGCGCGCATGCACGCGCACGCACGCGGCGCCACTATACTGCTTATGCACTGGGAGGCAGACGTTAATACAGATCAGAGAAGTGGTTCACCTTATCCCGGGGTGAAGAGAAACACCGACCGGCATGATGAGGCCATGCACCGACCGACCGCCTGGGAGTTGTTCCTTATTATAGCTAGATAACCGGTTTACGGGGGATTATGTGTGTGACAGTTACGGTCAATCAAAACCAATCGATTTAACAGTTTATATGGTATAATCTATTTTAATAAAATATTCCCATTTGTGTGGATTGAGTGGTGCCCCCTTGTATCATGATGATGTGTCACATGACATCTCAGGGGGGGGGGGGGGGGGGGTAGGTAGACATAACCCCCCCCACGTTGTGCCTTCAAGATTCCCGCCTCCCGTTGGGAGACAGCTAGGTCGCTCCAACAAACTGCAGCGGCCAATAAGGCATCGAGTGGTGCAACCACTCCCAAGGAACAGCAATGTCCGTGTTCACCTATGTGACGTTAATGAGCACCAGTATATGACTATGAGTACACCAGTAGGGGCGCTGTTGTGCCAGAAACAGAGAGAGGGATAGTGCTGCACTGTTGCCTAATATGAGAGAGAGAGAGAGAGCTTTTCATGATGTGATGTTGCATATCTATGCAACATCACATCATGAAAATGAGCCACGATGCGACACATTGTGAGCTTATGGATCGGCTACAGATAGGTGGTCCTGATTGAAACTTCAGACTTTCTTTAAGTTTATTTTGTTTTTGTGATGTCACATTATGCACAAATGGGGAGGGAGGGAAACAATGTCGCTCGAGTTGTGGACTTGTGGTGCAAGAAAAGCTGCTTTGTGTGTAGATTCGGTGTCTTGGGAGCTTGAAATAGGAATATTTTTGACATCACGTGCACGACTGCACGTCCTCATCTTTCATAAGATGATTGTAGCAGGTCCCTGCACTATAATATAACCATAGTTGCACAGTACACTAGGAAAGAAAAATATATTATTGGACAAAAGCCATATCACAAATCTTCCAAGCACTTGACTTCATGGTGAATGAACATTTTGAAGGAAAAGCCATCGCAAGATGCATAATTTGGAGAAAATAAATGCCCGTATTCTGGGTTTTGATGCATCAATATTTGTCTCTCTCCCCCCGGGTCTAGACAAAACCCTCGACAATGGGCAATAACAAGAAAACACACAATGGCTCTGTTATAAGAACATGTTGCTGATGTATGACTTTTATCTTCAGTTGGCACCGCGGGACAGAGACCCCCAGAACTAATTTCCCTATGGGGACATTAAAACTATATCTTATCTCGACGACGATGAAAGCTGAAGCCATTTATGTAAATGATATTGAGTTTGTAGAGTGAGCAGACAGATCAGTCAGATCTGCTTATCGTGACAATAAGCACCGGAGGGAGAGGCTAGGACATCAGAGGAAAACAGACAGTTGGCCGTCTGGGAAAACACATCGAGGGAATGCACGTTGTCGCCTGGTGGTAGAACCATCAGACCATTTGCCACAATAGACCATTAAAACTCATTCTAGGCCAAGTACTAATTTGACTTCTTTTTCACAAAGTGCCTTCAGGCCAATGATGCTTTTGACTTCTTTTCAAAAAGGGGCTTAAATTGATATTATAATCATGATTTAAGACAAATCTTACAAACCTCGTTCTAAAATAAAATAGAACAAATCTATGGTGGCCTGTGCTGAACTATTGCTACTGCCATTTAGCGATAGCCTAATAAACCAGACCCGAATCTTAGTCTGGTTTATTAGCCAGGCTAATTTAGACCTGGAACTAATCTGTGTTATCTTTTAACCGCTTTTTGACCATTATTTTAAAATTTTGCTATTGAAAAATAGCAGATATACAAGTTCAAGCTTGTAGATAAAATCACAAACATATTTTTTCACAGCAGACGTTTAACTCATATCTTTGGGGTCTATACTCTGGCCTCATTCCCAGCCCCACCCGGAGACTGAAGATGATGTCAAGGACTGTCTAAAGAGGACGAGACGCGAAGACCGTACGGGCAACGCCATGTTGCTCCATGAAGGGAAAGAAACATGTGCAATGGGCTATATGCAGCCAACACTTCCGCGTTCAGCTTCCTTGGTCTCAACTGCGCATGTTTCCTTCCTTCCATGGCGTCACCCGTACGGTCTTCGCATCTCGTCCTCTTTAGTGGTTGGGTGATGTCAGGAAGTAGTGAGGGAAAGAGGAAGAAGAGGGAGGCCAATGCCTCGTTTTACAGTCCACCGCACGACTAGGGTCGTGGCTCGCCTAAATGAAGCCGATGTTCAAAGCCTTAAAGATCGTCTCGTTTTGGCGAGCCAGCACAGTCGTACGATGGAATATAAAATGTGAGCTTTAAAGAGAGAGGCAGAAGAGGTGAAGCTACAGAAAGTTTTATTTTTGCATGCTACAGAGGTAATGCATAGTACACACTCACACACACACACACACACACACACACACACACTCACTCACACACGCGCAGGAGAGAGCGAGAGAGAGAGACCGTGAGCTAGGGGGGGTGGGGGAGGACTATCAAAAGCAGGAAACCAAGTCGCACTTCCCCTTGGTAGAAAAAGTTCCGCTTTTAATTGTACTGCTTCCAAACTATAACCAATCCTTACATTTAAAGATGTAAAAAGTGGGACTAATATAGAAAATATACATTACGTTTTATTTCTAAACAACAAAACCAAGTTTGTCTTGATTTAACAATCAAGAGGTCTGAACACGATTATTCTTTTAAGGGGGATCCAAAAGTAATTTCTTTTTTTTTTTTTACTTTCCCCCGCAAGATAACAGTTTGACTTCATGACTGGAGCTTCATTTGCCTTTCCTTGAAATCAAAAACACATTTCCACCCCCGATCATCGTTACAATTAAATAAAAAAAAGAAACACTAAAGGCACAAACTTTGGTCCAACCAAGTAAAGCCCCCGCCCTTCGGTAAACTTGATCACATGACAATCACAGTGGACTCAATTCTGTTAGCCGCTTCCAAAGGCATGCAACACTTTGTCTCTCACCCCACAACCTAACAACATCTAGTAGACATGCTTAGAAAACCATAGTCACTTTCAATCCAAGTACGACACCAAATCGCTAGGGAATAAGAAAATAAAACAAAATCTTGTTCTTGGGTTAAACCAAAAACAAAAAAAAATGCCTACAAAATATTAAACTACAGAACACGGTGGTTCAGCTAAAAGGATAGGTTTGCTCTTTTGCAATCACTTATTCAAAGTACAGATGGCCACGTTGGAACAAGAGTTGGAACAAAACTGGAAAAAAGATTACATTTAAGTCAAAGCTATGCGTGTTCCTTTTTCACGTCGACTTAACTATGTTCACCTTGCTAACGTGGGTTTGAGCTGGGCTGTGGGATTTAAAGAAATGCATTTTCTTTTTTTCCATGACTTGAAAACAAAATTCAAAAGAAAAGAAAGAGAAATCCGAAGAAATTCTATGAATTAGAAAGCAAATCTTTAACCCATTTTGGGGCGGGAACCCCTTTTTGGTGTTTCAAACTTTAGCTATTGGAAAATAGCAGATCTACAAAGTCATAGCGCGGCACAGAGTGGCGCGCTATGAACTTATAGGTCTGCTATTTTTTTAAAGTCGTGAAAATGTGCCTCAGATCTTTGAATGTATATTCTTTCAGAGCAAACATTTTTAACTCAAATCTTTGCTTCTGAGGGGTTCCTAGAACAATATATTTTCACATAGGGGTCAGCGGCCAAATACATTTTTGGGGTCCTTGACATGAAATACTGAGAACTACCGACAGGAAAAAAAATAGGTTTTTCAGAAAATTGTCAGAAGATAGTTGTATTGTTTAGAAGATTTTTCTTTAATTTCGACGTCAGGCCTAAATGGCCTTTGCTGTTCAGAATCCACATAAAACCAATCTGATTCCAATATGGATAGGCAAAAGTAAAAAAAAGTTTTGTCGACAATCTGAACATAGCCATGGTAGTTTCTCAATACTGAACCAGTGAACATATACATTTTGTCACACTTGTTACAGACGCCTCATAAACAGTGTCCAACACAAATAGCAAACCTATGCTTTAAAACTGGGGGGAAATAAGCGTAACAACGCAATGCAATTATGAGTTTCGCTGTCTTGTTGTATAATGTGGCAGAGAAATCTTGTCCCACTAATAATTATAGCTAAAGAAAAAATGTACCTGAAAAATGTCTTGTTTGACTCGTTTCTACCGCGCCTACGAGGATGTCTGAAAGATGGAATTTGAAAGGCTTGCATTTCCCCATAATGTCCAAAGCTATACCAGAATACCAATGTGCCTCCAAAAGCATAGTATGGGGTTATTTGAACACAAACCGGGTCAGCTGTGAAAACTGGATGAAATTGTGAGGTAAGGCACAGCAGTATCTTAACTAAGAACCACTAAAACGCTCCTTTGTATAGCACGCGCGGGGGGGGGGGGGGGGGGGGAACGACAACGACGGCATGGGATGCGTTTAAAAAAAATAGTTGTGGTACAGTTACAGAGGGGGCAGAGGATGACAAAGGGGGCAGCAAAGAACACACGGAAAGTACACGTTTCTTCACGAGAAAAAAAAAGAAAACTTCAATCTCTCTCTCAAGGAATGACAGAATACAAAAAGAGAAAAAAAAGGTAAAATTCAAACAGCCAAACAACTCTTTATGCCCCACCCCCCTGGGGTCCAGAAACAGTCCCGTGTGGATTTTGACCCGTCAAAGTTTTGACGAGTCAGGTGTGTGTGCCTTTTTGGGGGCTCTAGATGGTGGACTTGGAGAAGGACACGCGGAGGTGCTGGTTTCCACCCATGTTGTAGTTGTGGAGGTCGATCAGGACCTGGATGGCCTCCTCCACCGTGGACATCTGCAGCAGGGCCATCTTGTGATCCCTGCAATTTGCAAATTTAGACAATTAGCAGACGCTCTTAACCCATTTAGACCTGAGGGACGATTCTACAAAAAAATCAAAATGTCAGTCGTTCTGAAACATTTTCATGTCAAGGATCCCCAAACATATATGTAATTGGCCGCCGACCCCCATCTGAAAATATGTTGTTCCAGGAACCCCCCGGAAGCAAAGATTTGAGTTAAAAACGTTCGCTCTGAAAGAATATATATGTAAAGATTTGCTCGTAGCGCGGCACTCGGTGTCTTGTAGACAAAAACATGATAATGCATCAATTGCATAAAAATAGTCAAAGAATCACACGTAAGCTTAAAGGAGAATTCCATGCTAGAGCCTAGAAGGCTTTCTTACCTTTATTTGTAGTTGTTACGTCCCCACCAAAGAGGTCCAGGTGTTTTGTGCAAATGTGCATTATTGGCTATTTCCCCTAATATAAGCCTTGAATTGCATTGAATTGAATGGGGCATTGGGAGAGTGTTGTGCTAATTTGCATATTTCCATCGCTCAAAATTAATTTTTGTATAAATCCTCTCTTCATAATGTAAATAGTATCCAAAGCGGCACACTTTACTACTTATTTTGAAGGAAATATATAAGCAAATTAGCACAAAACCCCCATTGAGGGCTTATATTAGGGGAAATAGCCAATAATGCACTTTTGCACAAAATAACACCTGGACCTCTTTGGTGGGGAAGTAACAACTACAAATAAAGGTAAGAAAGCCTTCTAGCACTTCTCCTTTAAGAACCCAACACTGGAACATCTATATAATTAAACTATGCGTATACACTATAGAGTGCTATGTCTACATAACATGCTATCTAATCCCTGACAGAAAACAACAAAAAGCATTAGGAACAGTGGTGTAAAGCAAGACATCATTGTACGACTATAAGTTAAAGCTTCAGTGGTGAATCCAACAAATCAATTTGGTAATAACAAAGAAAAAGTTGTAACTTTTTTTCAGGCCAATTTGGCGATACATAAATTATATAAATAACTAGCTTACTGGTTATTAAATAATCACACAAGTAATCATTATACACACTCATTAATTTAATTATAGACTATATTGTAATTATAGTAATGAGGCGTGCAGTTTGAAAGCGCCAATCTCCGCTCCAGTGGGTAACTTATGTTATGGTAAACATACCGTCTGCAACTAGAACACATCTCGTCAGTCCGTTTTACTACCCACATGTGTGTGCGAGGGCAGAGCTGCCCCATTATTTATTTACAGAAGGCAAATAAGTGTTCTTACTGGAAAAACTTGAAGGCTTTCACAGTGCCTCCGGCATTGGAGAACAGCAATCGCAGGTCATCTTCACTCACATCCGTTCTGTAACACAGAGAGAGAGAGAGAGAGAGAGAGAGAGAGAGAGAGAGAGAGAGAGGCAGAGGGGGAGAGAGACACAGGGTCATCATTGAGACGCAGTGGTTCCTAAACGTTTAGACGTTTGCCTGGGACCCAAACTAGTGAAAATAGCAGATCTACGAGCGAGAGCTTCGCACCTCGTTGCGAGTTGGCCGTTCTGTGATTGGCTATTTTCACTACTTAATTATTAGTATTTTTAAAATCATCATTTTTATCATCCGCTGCTGACCGGATCATAAACCTGTAAAGGAATGCTGCCCCACTAGGCTACTAAAAACACAAGGGTACTGACGGGATGTTGGAGAGGTGGAGGGTGGCGGAGGGTGGGAAGATGTTCTGGAAGTTCTTGGAGCCGGGCTTCTTGAAACGGTGCAGCGGCGAGTTGGTGAAGTCCTTGGTGAGGCCCTGGTCGTCCAGACCGTCGCGCGGCAGCGCCACTGACTGGTGCTTGGACAACGTCACGCGGATTATCTTCCCGTACATCTTCTGGCCGTTCAGGTGGCTCATCGCTGCACACGGGACGAAAATAAGCCCTCGCGGTTAATTCATTTTGACCTGAGAGCAGATTCTAAAAGCACAAGCTTGTACATCTCCCATTTTCAACTAAAACTTTGAATGTCCTACATAGGGGGAGAGGTCATGCGTGGGGGCGGATTGCCAGCATGAAAAAAAAGCGGTGGATCCTATTGGTTCACCGATCTGAGCATAAGGCCCCCTCCTCACATCCCCGGAAGAAAACAGCGGAGAACACCGACGTCAACGAATTTGGAGCGATGCCCCTCTGCAGGTGAGGCAGCGGTAGCCGAATGGTTTGAGGAACGGTCTTGATATTGGAAGGTCGCTAGTTCGTATCCCCGGACCGGCACGTTAAAATTACTACCGCTGAAGTGCCCTTGGACAAGGCATTGAACCTCTACCATGAAATGTTCTATGAGCAGGGCCTGGCTGTAAACAGGTTATTGAGCTTAGTCCAGTTACCCTGGGTAAACATAGTACCTTTCCTTTCCTTTGCATTGCTATTGGTTCGCGGTTTTAATGGGTTTACCCAGGCTTTCATTTTTGAGCCGAATGCGAACAAGAATGAAAGCCCAGGCTAAGCGGACATCATGAGACTCACCTAACTGGGCCTGGTTGCCGTCCGACATCTGGATAAGTGCGCTGTCCTTCTTGTTGTAGAGGATCTTCACCCTCTGCACATCCCCGTACACCCCTGTTTATCATGAGAGCCACAGACCCAGGCCCAACGTGACAGGGGGAGGGGGAGGGGACGGAGGGAGGGAGGCAGAACAAGCAGACGAGTCAGAAAAAAAACAACAGTTAGCACAGAGAGGCTATTTCAGAAACGCGTCTATATTAAGAAAAACAAAAGAGTGTAGTAGAGACTAGAGAGAGCTGAACACACAAGAAAGTAATAGAGTAATAGACTTCAGAATGGGAGGTGTGTAGAAAGAAAAGTGGTAAAAAGAGACGGATAGAGAGAGATATAAGAGAGAAACACCCTCTAAACAGATAAGTTATCAAGCTCTATCAAGCTGGGGTCAAATGGCTACATGATGAAACCAAAATAGCATGCAAACAAGTCTAAACGTGCATTAACACAAATCTCCAGCCGTTGAACCGACCAGAGAGTAAAAAAGAATAAGCACTTAACCCAAAATGGATAAACAAGAGCGGGCCAATAGTGTAGTTACAAAACTAATAAAACTACTGTGTGTGTGTGTACTGTACTGTAAACAAATTTACATAGGCCTGACATCAATAACGATAAAACGTCTCAAAGACAAGAACGAAAACAGGTAGAATGAGATCAGAGAGAGAGAGAGAGAGAGAGAGAGAGAGAGGCAGAGAGAGAGAGATAAAGAGAGAGAGAGCGTGAGAGAGAGAGAGAGCTAACGATAACATACCGAAGAGGGTAAACAGACTTTGGGGCGTAACCATCTTTAGAGGGAGAGAAGAGCAACAAGCAGCATGAGACAGGTAGGTAGGTAGAGAGGTAGGTAGAGGAGTCGGAGCGGAGGTAGGTAGGTAGGTAGGTAGAGAGCGTAGGAGATGTGACAGATTCAGGATCCAGAACGGTAGGTAGGTAGGTAGGGAGATGGTTGGTTTTTTGTGTTTTGGTTTGTTCCCACCCGGTAGAGTGATGGAGAGGAGAGGAGGTGGTGGTGATGGTGGGTCATGGAAGGAGAGGAGAGAGGGGGTGGTGGGGGGGGTGTTGTGGGTAGTGGTGGTGTGGTGGGAGGATTTTTATTTTCCCCATACACATACACACACACACACACACACACACACACACACACACACACACACACACGATAGTGGAGGTTCCAGGGAAGGGGGAGGGAGAGAGAGACAGACAGAGAGAGACAGAAAGACAGAGAGAGGAGGGGGATAGATGGGGACAGGGGAAGGATGGATGGATGGATGGATGGTGGGGGGCGGGGTGGGTTGGGAGGGGGGGGATGGGGGCAATGCAAATTGGAGAAAACAACAAAAAGTGAGGGGACAAAAAATAAAATACAGGTCAGTAACACTGGAATAATGCAAGGACGTTTTTTTGATCAGAGAACAATGGCTTGGATCAATGTTCCGTTTAGTTTTTTTGGCTTCTTCTTCAAAATAAAAACTGCAAAGAAATTGCCAAAAATGCATTTCACCCTGGACAGGCATGGGGTAAAAGATACATTTGTGTCAAGAAAATCATAAATAAATATATAAATAGCAATATAAACTAGATTAAAAGAAATAATCATGGGCATAATAAACAACAACAACAACATGCATTATGGTGTTAAGTCTGTCGATCTGGTATAGCTGTGAAATGGTGGCAGTACAGATAGACGTTTTTCTGAAAAAGCAGGTTAGTTAGAAAACCATGCAATCGCCAATTCAGTTCCGATAGCTTTCTTTGTTTGTTTTTGACATGCGAGAGTTGATGCGAAGGCCACAGCGCGAGAACTGTGTGGCGTTCACCCAAGTCGAAGACAGGAGGGAGAGAGAGAGAGAGACGGACAGCGTTCGCCCCCTTGTAGAGGGGCAGAAAGCTGCAGCAGCAAGCTGCAGTATCTGTGAACATTTCGGGGGAGAGGAGGGAGGAGGAGGTCTCTTGAAGCATTCATTTCATTGAAGCATTCATTTCATTCAGAGCCAGAGAAAAGGGAGAGGACGGGGGAGAGGAGGGGAGGGGGACAGACAGATGAGAAGAGAGAAGAGAGAGAGAGAGGTTAGATGAGAGAAATTGAAAACAATTTAAGTCACAGTTTAGACAAGAGAGAGATGAGAGAGAGATTAAGCAGCAGCAGAGAGAAGAGACAAGTGTCTGAGATGATTTTGAAGACACAGGTATAGATAGAGAATGATTTCATAATAATAAGCCGGGCTCAGTGAGAAAAACAGAGAAGAGAAGACAGTTAGCAGAGTTAGACAGATACAGTTCCACATAAGTGATGAGAGAGCGAGATAAGGAAATTGTAGAGGAGAATAGAGAACCAGAAGCAAGGTTGGATGTGGGATGATAAAGACTAAAAAAATCTGTCTAATGATTTTACGGCATGAGTGGTTGATTAAATGTTTTTTTTTTATCTATAATAAAAAATAAACTAATACACGATTTATGCTCCATCATATGACTGTTGCACAGCAAAAGTATCAGATCTACAAGCTCACGCGTCAAATCCGTGATTCGTTGTGATCTTGTTGATTGATGGGCAATTTTTGGCACGTGACAACATCATACAACAAAGTATAAACCAGGCTTTATAAAAGGACAACTTTGGTTGTTAGAGAAAGTAAAAGATGAGTGTTTCGTTTAACGATTTTAGCTATTTTTGACAAGGCATTTGTACGGTGCTTTCTTCATTATTATTTATTATAGTCCTACTAGACCTCTGGAAATTACATCTGGCCACAAAAGATCACAGGATCTACTGAATGTGAAGGGGGTAATATAGGGGGATGCAGTACCATCAGTATTGCATCACCCTATAGTCAGATATGTGTCAGTTTGTCACCTCCCCATTCAATAAACCCTATATTTTGTGGCCAGATGTAATTTTATGGGGTCTAGTAGTAAATAATAAATCTTCATAGTATTTTGTAAAAAATATACATATTTAGCCCCATGTTCGAATGCCCCCGCACCCTGTCAAAAATATCTAAAATCCCTAAAACGAAAGAAAGCAGCAAATAAAAAAAGATTAATGCTCATCTTTGACTTTCTCTAAGAACAACCTAAAACATGAACTTCCGTTGAAAGTTGTCCATTAGGAATGGTTAGAGTTTAGTGGTGGGGGTTCTGGGTACTTTCTGGTTAAGACCCTCTGGCCGTACATCTGCGTGGTAAAGAGTGAGTGGTATGGCTGTTTTTCTCGGAGACGTCTTTTCTTTTGTGCTCACACAAAGCAAACATCGACTGAACTGCCACAACCCACGGGAAAGTCAGGCCAATTAAATGATTATATGTGAGGTACTGTTCGTGCCCTGGAGGGCCGAGCCGGGTGGCCAGATCTTAGCATCCGGGCTCAGCCCTGCAAATTGACCCGACCCAGACGATCATCAACATCGACCACGTCAAAACGGACTCCATGAAACGGAACACGGGATGGCGCCGACAACAATGGGAGGCAAAATACTTTGAATGTCATCAACCGACAACCGTCTTATCAAGACCATTAAATGTAGCCCAGTATGGACATTTAAACATTGTGAAATTGTTAAGGTGAATTACGTGGCCGGTAAAGAGTCAAGAGTGAGGTTACGGTTAGTAATAGTCGGACAACGCGACCAACACCACGTCGGACAATGGCTGACGTCGTCAGTATGTGGACATTTCTTGGCTACATTGAATGGTGTTGATAACGGCTGATGACAGAGATTATAAATACACCCGAAACCGCTCGAGAATCTGGTAATGACTGGTAGGAAGAAAGTTCAAGTATAGAGTCCAGGCTGGCTGTTTGTGCGTGTATGTGTGTGTGTGTGTGTGTGTGTGTGTGTGTGTGTGTGTGTGTGTGTGTGTCGACTGTTTTAGGCCGACCAGCTGAGGAAATCACGACATTTCTGAGACCATTCATGTTTCTGGAAGACTCTTCTAAACTTGTATCATATTGCTACATTTGCTAGTTGTTTGAACACTTCAAAGAAATACTCTTCTTCTGCAAATATCCAATAGCCAAACCTAAAATAGCCGATCTACCAGCTCGCAACACATTGCTTTTTTCGGTTTGCACAGCATGCTTTCACAGAAGACATGCTGCTGGCTTCTATGGAATCCAAATGACTGAAATCAAGTCCTGAGAACTTTAACCCATTCTGTGCGGGAAACCCTTTTGGTGTTAGCATTGTGTTGTGCTTTAGCTATTGAAAAATAGCAGATCTACAAGCTCATAGCGCGGCACCGAGTGGCGTGCTACGAGCTTGTAGGTCTGCTATTTTTGAAAAATGGAAGAACGACTGACATAGAAACATAGCTTTTTCAGAAAACTGTCAGGATGTAGAAGACGTTTGTAGAATCTGATCTCAGGTCAGAATGGGTTAAACCGTGTGTGTGAGTGTGTTGCTAACCTCTTCGTTGAGGTTGCTGACCAGAAGGACTCCTCCGGAGCCGGACTGTCCGTGTCCGGCCAGCGCCACCCGCCCGGCAGCAGCAGCTGCGGCCGCCGCAGCACTCAGGGGATTCATGGCTCCTTGTTTTGGGGGGGAAATAAAACACAAAAATAAAAAAAAATGGCAGAAGACACACACAATCATGGCATGGGGATGTGCATCACAACGAACCGGTACGCCCCGTCACGATAGAGCAGTGGTTTTCAACCGTTTTCATATCAAGGCCCATAACGTATTGAAGTTTACAGTATTTACAGTTTTTCACGTGTCTATGAGGTGACGGTACTTCGTCGACACCCTGGAGTCGTTTTTATGTGCAATGTTGTATTAACTTTGTATTTAGGGTTTCTTCCTGGAGGCTGAGCCCTTGACAGTCAAATGGGCCAATGAAGTAAACAGTAATACAGTGGCATCACATCTACATTCTCCGATGGTATACACTTCTTGTCAATTAACACATTTAGTACAGGAAGTGCCTTCAAAATAAAGGCTATAGAGTGCCAGAGTTGTCTGATCGCTTTTACTTTGAAAGCCATGAAACAGGAAACGCTTGCCTAAAAAAGTTGACTTTACAAAGGGACCTCACATCCCCGATCATCTTAATATATTGTTTAACGCTCCAAAAAGCGTTCATATTTTGCGGGAGAGACGGATGAGGAGCAGAAATGAAGCGCCAGCATATCGATCCATTCATCACCACGGAGAGCGCCCTGGATTAGGAGAAACGAGTCATTCTTTCCGCCGCGCTAACATGGGAGTCAATGACAAGCTAATAGTTGCACTGAGCGTTAGCATACAGCAAGCGAAAAGCAAAATGCCCAAAAAAAAAAAAAAATCTGAATATTCTTATCTCGCCCCGCGTCGCTGGGAAGTCGCTAGGACGTCCTCACACGTCAATAGTACTAATATTTCGGGATCCTTATGACGTTCTCAGACGTCCTATGTATAGAATCTGTTAAGAACCCCTTTTGGTGTTTTAAGCATTATGTTATACTCTAGCTATTTTAAAAAAAAGTCTAGAAAATGTGACAAATCTTTGAATGTATATTCTTTCAGAGCGAACTCAAATCTTTGCTTCTGAGGGGTTCCTGGAATAACATTTTCAGATGGGGGTCGGTGGCCATTCACATATCATTTTTGGGGTCGTTGACATGAAATATTGAGCACCACCGACATAGAAACATAGGTATTTCAGAAAACTGTCATGATTTAGAAGACTTTTTTTTTTAATTTCGACATCAGGCCAAAATGGGTACTCACTTTATGCATGCGCATACCCTCTATTACTACATAATTGCCTAATCGCAATTATTTTAGATAATCGCAAATATTCTGCGCAACAGCTCTACAAACCACCTGCCTCGTTACAAACCTAAGCAACTTTCGACTTGTTCCAATCACTTGTTCAGCGGCTACTTGCCAAAGTAGACAGAGAGATTTATCGAGCATAGACACAATTTTCTAGTGGTGTGTGTGTGTGTGTGTGTGTGTGGGGGGGGGGGGGGCTGTTAGTTTAATGCCCCGGCTTAGATCAAGCTGTAGGGATATTTATAGGCTTTGTTCGAGATGGGCGCGCCATGTGGGGTGTAGCGCTTAACAACCAAGCTAAAGCTATGCACGCTACCGCCGAGCAGCCATGCCTTAAATTAACTAAGAGCGAATGTCTCCCTTCACTACAGATCGTTCCCCTTTAGCAGACATGGCTGCTGTTTTTCTAACCCTTCTGTGCCACCTTAGCTTGAATTATTCAAGCTCATAGTGCAGAACCGAGTGCAGCGCTATGAGCTTGTAGATCTGCCATATTATTATATTTGCATGAAGAAGAAAAAAAGGAACAACATTTTTTAGATGGGGGTGGGCGGCCAAATATATATATATAATTGTGGGAGCTCCTTGACATGAAATAGTTTGAGAACCACAAACATAGTCTTTAATGGGTTAGCAAGCCTGGGCTGCTGTTCTTCCTAATCTCCAGTACTAAGACCCAGCGTCCTGCGTGAGCGCACCAGAAGCACAGCAGTGCTCTGAGAGAATAGCAATGCTTTTAGCGTGTATCAGTGTTGTTTTCGTCTACTAAAACTACGAGGAAAAATGTTCGTCGACTACCTTTTTCCACTAATGAAAACTAAATGAAAACTAAGCTATGATGACTAAGACTAAGACTAAATTCACTGAAAATTTCGTCGACAAATAAAAACTAGACTAAAATGTTAGGAAGGGACTAGTGGACAAGAGAAGTCATTTTACAATTGGTTGCATGCTGAAAACAGCAGATCTACAAGCTCACAACGTGTCGCAGCGAGACGTGTTGTGAGCTTGTAGATCGGCTATTTTCAGCAAGTGTATAAACAGTCATTACGACGGCACAAAGGCCCACCAAAATACATTTTAGTCGACTAAATCAACTGTAGATTTAGTAGACTAAAATATTATGATATTTAGTCGACTATAACTAGACACTAAAACATTCCAGGTGACTTAAAATGTGACTAAAACTAAATGAAAACTATTCAATAGACTACGACTAAAACCAAAATCAAATTTGCTGCCAAAAAACAACACTGGCGTGTATACATACATATATACGAGAGCAATTCAAAAAACCAAAAAGACAAAGTAGAAAGAATATAATAATAATAAAAAAAGAGCTGGGGATGTACCTGGGATCTTACCAAGCAGGGAGTTGGAGTCCTTGTTGAAGGCGGCGGCCACGTTGGGGTCGATGCTGGGCTGCCCGTCGCCCGCCGGCAGGTCGGGCCGTGTGTAGTCCCGGCTCTTGTCGTTGTTGTACTTGACGTTGAGGTTGACCAGCTTGGAGAAGTCGATGCGCAGCGTGCAGCACGAGTTGTAGATGTTCTGACCGTCCAGGGCCTTGGGAGGGGGGAGAGGGGGCAGAAAATCACTGTTGACGAAGACTAAATGGAAACTAAACGAAGACTAAGACTAAAACTAAGACTGAATATATTGACAATTTCGTCAACAAATAAAAACTAGACTAAATGTTAGGAAGGGGCTAGCCTGGAACTCACCTATGCTTTTTATGGCATAGGCAGCTCCCGGAAGCATCCGCCCGGATGGAACTACGCGCAGCTGCGTGAGACTAATTACTTAGAGCGACAGAGAGAGAGAGCAGTGTCTGCGCAACTCTATGCCGAATTGAAGTGGACTCAGACCCAGACTTTTTTTTTCTCACTGGAAATAAAAACGTCCGGGTTTCCGAGGCTAGGAAGGGACAAGACATCCAGTACAAGTAAAAGACAAGTCATTTTACACTTGGCTGCATGCTGAAAATAGCAGATATACAAGCTCAAGTGTTGCGCTGGCGACACGTTGAAAAGAAGTGAAAAGAAGCAGATGGTTAATCCATGTGTATCAGAGGAGACATACAGCCTCCCCTGTTGCTATATAGGCCAAGCTGAAGGGATCAGCTTGTAGATCTGCTATTTTCAGCCAGTGTAAAATCAGCCATTACGACGTCATCAAGGCCCGCCAAAACACATTTCAGTCGACTAAATCAACTGTAGATTGACAGTAGTAGCAGTAGTATTACTGGTGAAATGGGCCTTACCAGTTTGGACTGCTGTGCGTTGATGGGATCGCTGTACTGGAGCAGGGCTTGGAACTGATTGTTCTTGGTGAAGGTGATTATTTTCATGACTGTGCCAAACTTGGAAAAGATCTGGGAACAAAAAAACAAAAACTGTCATTTAAACCAGATCAGATCAGGCTATAGTCTGGAACTACACCTCTGGACCAGACATCACACATCACAATCTGAGCAGGGAAGCTGCCATTTCCGTTCACAAAAATCTTTACATTTTGTTTTAGTGATTCCCATTTCTGCTAAGCAGCACGCTATATGTGCTTAGATGATTTGGATTTATATTAAGATACATTTGCGCGACTGTAAAAGACGAAACGGAAGTGGGGAGGAGGCTTCACTTCCGCTTTGCTTATGATCAAAGCTTCAAAATGTTCAAATGACAGAAGCATTTGAAAATTGCAAGAGGCGACAGTCTGGCCACACACCCGCTTCGAATGTTATCAGCCTATAATCAAGAATATGTTCCCGGAAATTAAACTACAGACACGTTGGGGAGCGCTTGCTTTTTGTGACCGTGACAGAGGTGCGTCGTCTCTGGTGACCTTGAGTTACGCGAGGCGCTAGCGGAGCTGAGTCGCCGTGCCGAGCGTTGCGAAGGCCACCAGGGACCAACTCTGTGCCGTTCGAGGTGCGTATGAATAGTTGCATAGTTGGCCTTCGAGTTGCGTACCAATAGGCACACTTAGTACATATTAGTTCAACCTACTTTCTACGCCCCAGACATGTCTGCACCGTCCTACGCGCGCTCCAAATGAACACAGCCCAGTGCCATCCAGGGGGGCAGTGAAGCCAAAAGTGTTTGAAGCCAGTAGGAAATGCTGACTTCCTGAAAGTTCATATAATGGCCTGTTGTGGCGTTGTCATTGGGCCCAAAAACCCATAGACTGTATTATCTTAATAAACATGAGCATGAATACTTTCTGCTTCCAGTCACTAGTTTAATTTCTCATGTCACCGTTACAGTCTATGATCGGGATCCACCCCCCGCTCGAGTAAAAAAACAAACAACGAAGAAGAAGGGGGGGAAGTCCCGCCTCGTTGTCTGGGTCAGCCAATGGCCAGCTGGGCCCAAACGGATCTAGAAAGATGGCAATTGGACTGACATGCTTCATCTTACATCCATATCAGACCCGGAGAACGCTTTGTCCATATTTTTTTACAGTCTATGGTGCCATCGCTGAAAACAACAGTATAGCCAATATGGCCAATTGGCCATATTCCAACGTCTTGATAACGGTTGATGACATGCATTCAATGCAGTGATGATAACATATGAATCCGTTCGGGACACGCCAGTGTTGTTTTCGTCGACAAAAACTAAGACGAAAAATGTCCGTCGACTACCTTTTTTCACTGACAAAGACGAATGGAAACTAAATGAAAACTAAGCCATGATGACTAAAACGAAGACTATATATACTGACAATTTCGTCGACAAATAAAAACTAGACTAAAGTGTTAGGAAGGGACTAGTGGACAAGAGATCCAGTATAAGTCATTTTACAATTAGTTGCTTGCTGAAAATAGCAGATCTACAAGCTCACAAGCGTTGTGAGCTTGTAGATCAGCTATTTTCAGCAAAAAAAAAGGAATTATGACAGCATCATTTTAAATACATTTTAGCCGACTAAATCAACTTTAGATTTAGTCGACTAAAATCTTATGACATTTAGTCGACTAAAACTAGACTAACACCAACACATTCCGGGTGACTAAAATGTGACTACAACCAAATGAAAACTATTCAAAAGACTATGACTAAAACTAAAATCAAAATTTGCTGCCAAAAACAACACTGCATTCAATGCAGTGATGAGAACATATGAATCCGTTCGGGGACACTGCGAGAGACTGACCTGTTGCAGCACGTCCAGTGTGACGGGGTAGAACATGTTGTCGATGATGATCCGGAGCACGGGGCTGGACGCCGCCGCCAGCGCCTCCTGGACGTCCGAGCTGGGAGAGCCGCCCGAGTGGACCGCAGACACCGCCTGCAGCACCGCCTGGGCCCGCTGCATGGGGAGGAGGGCCACCACAAACACCACCATCAACACCGTCCAGAACACACCCGCATGCCATGAACATTAAGATCTTGGAGCGCATCTGTGTCACCGTAGCTTTTTAAACCACTTTAACCATTATTTAAACTTTCGCCGTTGAAAAATAGCAGATCTACAAGATCACAGTGCGCTCATAGAGTGCCGAGCTACGAGCTTGTAGAAAGGATGCAGAGCAGTTTCTTTCCCCAGGCAATCAGACTTTTGAACTCTAGTCTCCCTAGTAGATAGGACATGAACTCGGGGAGGCATTCCTATCTATGAGAAGAGATGACAGGAACTCTATGTTCAGTTTTAAATTATTATTTCTTAAATCTGGTTATGCTTTTTTTTTTATTATTATGAATTCCTGTAGTTTATAGGACTTGATCAACGTTTGCCAACAGAATGGAATTGTGGATCTTATCCAATGATAACAAAATATTCAAAGTTTTGGGTCCGAGGCCAAATATCATCAAATGGTAGTTCGTGGCTCAAATGCCGAACCCCTTTTGGTGTTAGCATTATGTTATGCTTTAGATATTGAAAAATAGCAGATCTACAAGCTCAAAGATCTGCTCATAGAGCTTATAGGTCTGCTATTTTAGAAAAATCGAAGAACGACTGACATAGAAACATAGCTTTTTCAGAAAACTTTCAGGAGACATTTATAGAATCGTTCCCAGGTCTAAATGGGTTAATAATGGGCCTTGAAATGAAAAGAAAATGGTTGAAAACCACTGCCTTACCGAGTTGCCAACGTCGGTCTTGAGCTCTTTGTGGTTGGAGTACTGGATGAAGACGGGGACGTTGCGGACGTGAGGGTTCACCGTGGCGTAGTAGTTCACCATGGTGATGGCCGCCTCCTCTGTGCCCATCTCCAGGAACGCCTTGGGGAACGAGGGGAACCAAACAAAACACAGAGACCAGATGAAATGAAAGAAGACACAAATGATAAACAGTTTCCCTCCCTGGTTTGCTCTGGGTTTTGCCCATGGGTTTTTCAGAAGCCTTTTTTGTAATCGACCTCAGTCCAAAATGGGTTAAGTGAACTACCGGTAGGTATATCTTAACACAATACTGCCCAGCCCTCCAGGCCAGAGCGTGGCGCTAGTGCCACAGAAATCCGTGAAGTAAGCATAGCTGAAGTGATGTAGTGTCGTTTCTGTGGTGTAGGCCTAGGGAACGGATGTACGATGGCCCCCAGAGCAGCCATCATGTTCAGCGCGGCTCGGATTAACGTTTTAATAGGCTATAAACATGGCATTTTATGCCATTCCGAGCATAAATAAGACAAACAACGCTGTGTACCACGGATTACCATGTACGCTGTTTCTACAACGAGAGGCCTATGGATGCTAGCCATGGAAGCTAACAGAGGCCAAAAAGAAAAAGTAAATAAATATTTTTTTCATAAGTTTTAATCAAATCTTGTTCCTTGTGGATGGCTCAGATGACCTTATGTGAAGAGAAGCAGCTGGTTAACACTCCAATTGCCGGGGGTTTTTAATCTGATCTCAGGTCAGAATTAAAACTGTCAGGATGTAGAAGACATTTTTAGAATCTGATCTCAGGTCAGAATGGGTTAACGTTAATCCATGTGTTAATCCAGGGATCAGCAGGGACTGGGAGTCTGGGACATGAGGTCGTTGAGGTAATTGGAATAAACTTTATGGTTCATACCAATTATCCCATGGCAATTTATAGATTTCTTTTTGGGGGGAAAAAAAAGAAAAAAGATTAAACTACTATATATCGAGAAGACATTTCTATCATTTGACAAACTGGCAAAAAAGTCCTTAAGGGGTGCTCAAATAGTCAACAATGGCACACAGGGCAGGCATACTATGTTATCTGGATCTAGGAACAACAAATCATATTGGATTGCTCAAAAGCGTTTTTGGGGAAGCTGCTGCAAACTTTTTTCCTTCCCCGATACAGAACTTGTCTGACACACCATCAGATACTGCTCTGTATCCGTTCCACTGTACATTCAGAGGAGGAAGCTGACACTTTATCATGACATACTGGCATTGGCACCAATGTAGCCAACAATGCTACAGCGCTCCAGAGACAATCTGGGAGGGCAACTGTCAATAATGTACCACCGCCCTCCTCAGTAGACTGACAAAGGCCCTGCTAGTGGTCAACGTTTTGTATTCCATTCAGGGAGCCTGTGAGCACACTCAAGTGAGTCAGAGGAGATGCGGTTCCCAGATAGCAACACATAGTATCGCCAGTGTGCTCGCGTCACACAAAAGACAAGTCAGTGGGCTCTTTGAGACTGACAGAAAATCAAACTGAACGTGTCACTGTGCTCAACGCCGAGGCATCGCCCAGGACCTTCATGGGGACCCACACGACCGCAGACATCTATCTTAAGTCTGGACACGTGTACGAGCCAACAACAATGTCCGGCAAATGTCTATTCTCTCGGTCAGGCCAGACAACTCTTCCATAATCTTTGAACGCTCCATAAATCAGGAGTGTTTATTTCATGTGACCAATTCACGTCAATTTAAACTGCCGTTTAAAACACAGAAAGTGATAAAAAGGTGTAGTTTTTCCAAGACAAATAAAATCAACCACCTGTATGAATGAGGCCTCACCAAATCTATAAAGTTAGCAAATGCATTTTATATGGATTATCCGTCACGCTCCTATTTCTGCTGAGCAGTAAGCCAAGATGAACTTCGAATACCTACAGTTTCCAGTAGGGCTAATTTACGCAACTAGTAAGGCTAAAGGGAACTGGGGGAAAGGGTGTGTGTGTGTGAGCAAAAAGGTCTGTCTCAAGAGACCAGTGGTTCTCAAAGGTGGGTCCGAGGACTCCCAGGGGTCCTTGAGGGAGTTCCAGGGGGTCCCTAGTAGGGATGTCGGTAACGGTTAATTTCCCAGCCGGGTAGCCGATGGCATTATCCGGTTAATTAACGGTTGTTGATTTTTGAAGTTTTGTAGTTTGTAGATCTGTTGCCACAGAGTGGCGCGCTACGAGCTTGTAGGTCTGCTATTTTTGAAAAATCGAAGATCGACCGACGTAGAAACATGGCTTTTTCAGAAAACTGTCATTTTCAAACAGACATTTTTAGAATCTGATCTCACGTCAAAATGGGTTAAGCATGCGCATACCCTCTATAGCCGTAAAAATTCTCTTATGGGGGTCCCTGGCATATCTCTTCAAATGGGGGTCCACGGGCTAATTAGTGTCAATTGTGTCAACATGAAAAGGTTTGGGAACCACTGGACTGGGGGTTGTCTCTGTGTCTTACCTGATTCTTCCCTTTGAGCGTGAGGATGTTGGTGACCTTGCCAAAGGGCAGCCCCAGGGCGATGACCTCCGTCTCCGACGCCTCGTTGGGCAGCTTCCGGATGTGGAGCACGCGGGACGGTGGCGCCTCCTCCACGCGCAGCTTTTTACTGTCGCTGCCGTTGGAGGCCCCATCTGAAAGACTCACAATGTGAGCTTGCAGATCGTCTACATGACAGCATGTTTGTTAATGTATTAAAGATGTATATATGCACCGCTGGATTTCATGATAGGCTAGGTAGTGATGTGACAAGTGACACCGTCGTGCAATGGAGTAGACTTCATGCTACAGGAGTCTTCGTGTTATGGGGTATATTTAAGCAATGTTACACGAGAGGGTGTGGTTTAACGTGATTATTGCCAGTGATGCGGTCAGGAACGAGACGAAATCGAGTTCCGCAAGCATCACTGAACTGGCAATAATCATGTTAAACCACACCCTCAAGTGTAAAATTGCAATTATACAACAGTTACCCTTAACTAAGAAAAACGCTGAAAAAAAATATTTTTTTAATGACAGATGTAGTCACTACGACCACAAATGTCCCAAGAAACTAGCTAGCCAAGCCACCGAGTTTGCTAGCGATCTGGGAAAATAGAGCAGCTGAATTATTTGTTTTGATTAGGTGGTGAATGGTGCTGGTTTGATCCACGGCTAGAAGCCGTTTCAACCAATCAGATTGCTTCCTCGAAACAACCCGTTGTACATTTCGTTGATATTTGTTGGAATACCTATACTGAGATCTGGTGGGTTATCTCTGTGACTGCACTAGCACTCTTCCAGTCATCCTATATCCCCCGGTGTGACCATACTTTGTCTAGCCTTATCTTACCAAACGAAACAGTGTTTTCCGCAGTGTGTTTATACAGTGCTGTTTATTTCCCCAACACCAAGTATAAAGGTTAAGAGCTCGATATCCAGGCAATGTTTACGATACAGCAACTGACTCCCGGGGATTGTAGGCAAACAGGAGGTGTTAAATAAAATAAAATATATCAGAAAGATGTGTTTGCCAGTCACCACCTGAACTCATTGAATTTCCTGCGGGAAACACTTTAAGCTATTAAAATGCATAGTGCACGCAAACGCACACCCAGTACACCATCCATTCCAAGCACGTAGCACTGTGCTGTGGGGTGCCCACCTACTATGGAGCACAAGGTTATTCATACACTAAACCTTTGAACCCATCTCATTTCTAAATACCCATTTATCCCCCTTGATAACACTTAATGCCTCCGGACGTTTGTTGATCAAAGGGCTTCATGCAAATTCCCAGGCAGCCAGCCCCCCCTCCCTGGTGGTCTGAATGAACTCACCACTGATACTGCTCATGCCAGAGTTGGGACTGTTGTACATACTCAGCTCATCCGATCCTCTCTGCAATGAGACAACAAAGAAAAGAAAATTATATATATGATCACACAGTAACACACACACACAGCAGTGAAATGTCACAAGAAGATCTACATTAGTAGTCCCTCTCAAAGACGACAATAAACCAGCACACAGGAACACAGTTTAAATTAAGCAAAAAAACAAATGCAATAAGGATGCTGGGATAAAGAAGCAGGGAGGAGGACATAAAACGACGGCTTAAGAATGCCTCCCGTTCATTCCGCTCCCCCGTTGCAGGTTTAATCTCTCTGAATTTAAGATGCCCGAGATGTGTTTGTTTCATCCCGGAGTTGCTCGGGGTCCCCACGGGTCCCGCAGAGCCACGCACGCGGCAGCGCGCCAGCTGACGTGCTCCCATGCACTCTTAAACCTGACTGATGGGAGCGGTGAGGGAAAGCGGCTGGGGACCCATTACAAACACAACTTCGTAATAGCTTCAGACCAGTGCGCGGCCGAGCCCCCCCAAAACCCCCCCTCCCCTTCTCTTTTTCTTCCTGCGAGTGAATTTGAACCAATTGTTGTTTGTGTCACCGGCATTCTTTATAGTTACGATAAACTAGAGGTTGCGGGGCCGTGGCAGCAGCCAGCAGGACACACAACACAAATAAATTAAAGGTAATAAAGTTGTCTTTGACATGGGCCAAAATGTGTGCACACGTTCGCCCAACCCGAGAGTGTACCAAATGTTTTCGCCGCAGCCAACAGTAGGTAAATTCTTTGTTTGGCTTTGACATGAAAAATTGATGAAATAAACAGGGTGGCAAAAAAGACGAATCTTATCAGAGGAATCAGTGTTTTACGACCGTTCCATTTTGCCTTGGAGGGAGAGGGCTTTAACTTGGTTTTAGTGCAGATGGAAATGCAGCTGGTACTTGACAAATAAGGTTAGGTGCCCGCAAACAATGCATTTACACGAGGAAACAAGTTTGTTTGGTAAAGCTACCTGGACACAAGCCTTTCACCATTTCATTACAGCCATTATAATATCATGAGAACTGGAAACAGAAAAATATTTCAGAGATATAAGACCCGTTCCGGACCCACATATTGGGCTATAATGTCTTTAAAAAGAAATGTCAAGACTAAACTAGTCTACAGTGCCCCTTGGAATAAAATGCAGACATGTGCATGGTGCAGCAACAGGCCTGCAAACTCACAGCATGAACACATTTTCGCCAGTTATGTTTAACAGATGTGATTGTACAACCTCGTACAACCGTTATAAGTCTAAATCAGAGGTTCCCAGGTGTTTCCATATACACAGGACCTTCAAAATAGCCATAAACTCTGGCTGCGGCCCCCTATAGAAAATAACATTGCAAATGTGCATTGCGCATCTAAAAGCTCACGTCACGCCACACTGAGATGCCTTGTGAGCTTGTAGATTTTCGATTTGAGGATTTGTTAAAAGTTTTTGACAATGACATGACTTATGACCACTCCTGCCCCCTCCTCCCTTCATTTCGCTCTCCATTTCCAAATGGCCCCCACGTTGAAACTTTGGACAAAGAATAGATCATAAAATGCACAAAGCAGACTAGGCCTAACAAAAAAAACTTTGGTTACCGGTTGCCGACCGACTCTATTAAATATGCGCGACTCATATTATTTTATTGGCATTTGGTGAAAATAAATAAATAAATAAAAAAAGCTCAGAATACGACCGAGTCAAGACCAAAAAGGTCTTTGATCATTAAAATTCTCTTTGATGAAACCATCGGGACACGCAAAGTCAAAATAAAGTTTTCTTTCGTCTAAAATATCACGTGCGCAAATGTTTTGGAATGCGTCATCGCGAGGTGCATGGTAGGCTACTTGAGGTTGTAACTCATGTTCCATTTCCAACATTCTAATGGTTTCCAGCGATTTCCAGGGGCGAGTAAACATCTTTGAATCAAAGTAGCAGCGATCCTCTGAAGTGACGCAGCATGTCCAATACTGTCCTCGTTAACAAAGTGCAACTTTTTCATCATTCACCGTTGGCTAACGTTGTGCAACAGTCCAGAACAGATATACACAATATTATGACAACTGTCAACTTGGCTATAATCTACTGTAGGCCTACATTAATCATTGCCTCTCAAACCCACATACCACGCGTAATGTGCGTTGCCTAACCAAAATAACAAGACATACAATTCAATTCAATTCAAAGGGCTTTATTGGCATGAGAAAACATACGTTTAAAGAGCAATACAACAATACAGCAATACAATCAAAACAAAAATGATGTACATTGAAGGTCAGGATCTTCAATAGATCAACTTCTATGTACCAAGATCACTCGATGCAGGTATAGTGCAGGAATATACACAATGATTCGTCTTTAGGGTGGTTGTGTTCCATTTGATATCCTTCTCCTATCACAGCAGCTCACAAATCTTGCTGCTGTGTTTGCACATTGTTGTACTTCGCCCAGCAGATATGGGAGTTTTTTGTCATTGGTCATGTTTTCAAAATCTCCGTGTGTGGTTGTAATCTGTGGGAAGTATGTGTCTCTGATGTCTTGGTACAGTGGACAGATGGTTAGGAAGTGTAGCTCGGTTTCCACTTCATTTAGTGTGCAGTGCACATACAAACTATCAACATGCCGCTCGATTGCGTGTCGACAGCTTGCAGATCTGTTCTTTTGGGCACACATGAGGCGCGCTGCGCTGCGATGCGGAAATTAAATTGCTGTAGTCTACAGCGCTACGATTTGGAAACCAAATAGCTGTAGCCTACAGTGGACTGTAACATTGCTTGGTCAACTATATTACGTGTATGCAGTGAACATTAACATTAGCGCTTTCAAAGTTATATGGAGCATTTACCGTGGTGACGTTGATTTAGGTTATTCACCCAGCTGGGTTCAACGAGACAGCAGTGTCTCGTTAAGCCCTGACGCTTCCAAAACGAGCTATTGCGGATTAATCGATGGGCGTATAGAACATTTAAGCATATGGCAAGTTAACTTAAGTTATATACTTTGATGCTGAACACTAAGCAATTAATTTGGTTCGCAAACCAGAGGCCAGACAGCGGTAGCAAGTTCAACAACCACCGTTCTAATCTGTTTGACCAACCACCGTTCTAACACTATTCACTTTTAAGCTGCATACTGTATATCAGTATTTAGAATGGACTTAATTGTTAAAGCTCCTCATTCTGAATTGAGCTCATCTCATACTCTGGGGTAAAATGTTTTATTATTTTCAAATCCTGGTATAATTCATTCACCAGTCAGTATTCTTGGTTTTCCAACTCCTCATGCCATTGGTTGGTTTAAGTTAATTTGTTTGATCCAGGGATAGCCAGTAGCTCTCTGCTTCAAAACACAAGTTCATGTTTCAGCTTTATTATTATTTTTTACATTTGTATTTATTTTTGGTATGTGAGTGATGCAGCACTTTACTTTGGTTTTGAGTTGAATTAAAACTCTAAAGTATTCAACCAGTGTGTGGACATTCTATTCAAAGTTTTCAAATGTTTAGCTGTAGGCATACAGTGTTGTGTACTTGAACCATTCATTATTTAAAAGATGGTATTTCAGGCAAATATTGAAGTTATTAAAAAAGAAGCCTATCCATCATTGCCGTAGGAAAAAAAAGAAAAAAAATCCTTGCTACCCATCCTTCCCACGAAAAAAATAAATAAATAAATAAAAAGAAATAAAAAAAAATCCTTGCTACCCATCCTTCCCACGAAAAATAAAATAATAAAATAAAATTCCCTACCTACTCAGCCCAAAAATGACCAAGCCAATCGGAAACCAAAGTTTTTTTTTTTTAGGCCTTATCTGCCAACAACAGCGAGGTTCACCAAGGGTGGACACTGGGCAGCGATCCCTTCATTTCTGTGTGGACGCCTCATTTGCACAAAAACAATCAGATTAACTCTCCTGTGTAGAAAATACAGCCGTCCCACGCCACTTCTCCCATTCAACCGTACACTGATTGGCTCAAAGATAACAGACAGCAGGTGACAGTCAAGCACCAATTCACTTTCTATGCAGTCAATAGCAAATTGATTATATATAGAGTAGATACAGAAAAGGCCAGCCAGAGAGGTATGTGGGGAAAACATTTTCATTATGATTCCGAACCTCTACCTTCGGTACATCCCTTAATAAGCCAAAGTATCGGATTGTGGCTGTTCTGCTTAAATTGAAATGGAAGCATAACGATTTGATAGTAGTCTGTGCTCATTCAAGAACCATACTTAACATTTAAAATCGTATTTTTTTATGGAATTGTTTTCATTTACGGTATGTTTGTATTTGGAGAAATATGGGATCGAGCCGGTTTGAAAACTCACCTTTACCCCAACTGCAACATCACCGAGGCTGGAAAAAAAAGAAAGAAAATAATGTAGGAGACTAGGAATTTTGTTCAAATGAAAACATACAATATGAACATGTTACATACATATGTGTATACAACATTGCAAATCTTTTGTAGAAAATACAAAAGATTGTACGTGATTGTGGTTCATAACGTAGGTTAAATTACGATGCAACCATGCAAAATGCCTTTTTCTTGACCACGATTGTTTCAGTCTGTGTTCATTTATGTGGCAAGGAGCATTTTATGTGCCTTTTCAAGTGAGTGGTACAACTCTGTGTGGGGCTCTCCAGAAGTTCCAGACCCACAGGAACGCGGCCAGGGTGCCGGCCCGGTTCCGGAGAGCCGCCCCGCATCCGAAATGGTTGAGAAATGACAGAGTTACCGTGTGGGGGTCCCTCTACTGTACTGTAACACCCAAAATCATCATATATACAGTTAATGTGTATGTGTATGTGTGTGGCTGCGCAACAGTGACACTTGGTTGTGACTTGTGAAAACCAAAGAAAAAGCTATTTTCGTGCTTGGACAGAACCAGCCAGCCAGGGACAGACCCAGGGACACACATTTGCACCACTCAGAAATCTCAAAAAGCCTGCCTTAAATCCCAGGAACCTTGGCTTAAACTAAACACCAGTGATGAAGTGATCATGTTCAAGGTTTCCTTGTACAATACACACTGCGGCAGCATTAATAATAATTAAACATGGCATGTTGATTAAGCCTGTGTTAAGACAGACACACCCATGTTATACTTTCATTTTAAACAGGAAATGCCAGTAGTGATGTCACTCAGTCACATCATAGGTTTACTGTAAGTGTAAATGTAACTCAAATTACTCATTCATGCCGTTTCATGCAGTCTAAGACAAATGTGATGTCTCCCAGGGACCAAATCTAGTGAAATTAGCAGACTACAAGCTACTTAAAACTTTTTCTTTTTCTAATTGGAACTTATTTTATTTCTTCATTAAATGACTGAGAAAAAAATATTTGAATTTGTTTTTAATTCATGAAAAAGCTTTAATGTTTTTTAAATAACAAAAATGTGTCTGCGGTACACAAATGATGAGTCCCAACCTAGCGAGAGAGAACGAGTCAGGCTTTTATTGTTATTCTTCCGGTTTGACCGGTTTAACCCCTTAGATAGCATTTCTGTTGGCTTAGATAGCATTTGACACAGACTTATAGCATGTTATGTAGACAGCACTATAATTGTATTGTATATAGTCATAGCACGCCATAGTACATATGTATAGCATAGTAGTAAATATGTATAGTTTATATGTATAGTGTATGTATAGTTTCATTATATAGATATTCCACTGTTACTTTCTTAGCTTACGCATGTTTCATGATATTGATAAATGCTTTTATGTGATGTATTCCCATGCTTTTGTTCTTGCTTAAATGTAAGTCGCTCTGGATTAAGAGCGTCTGCTAAATGCCTACATTGTAAATTGTAAATTGTTTGAGGGAAAGGAAGTTCCAGATTGATGGTTCCGGCCTGATGACTACAAAACAATGACTACAATATGGCATAACGATATCATCCGCTCCCGATCAATCACACAGCAAATTATCCGAGGTGGAGAATGACACAAGGTTAGTCCCAAACCAGTATGGGAAACAGTGGTCATTCAACTGTAAACACACGTCTGTCCACTGTCCAGCCAGGAATTAGACCACTGCCTCAACGTCAGGTCTGGAGACCACCAGGGGGTTCAAATGACTGTAATGGGTGTATAAATGGCCATTTACAGGTCAATTTGGTTAGTTCAGACAAGAGTTAAATTAACACTACTGAGTTTGTACCGTGTAGATTCAAACATTCACTTGGAGTTACAGCCCCAAGAAGGGTCTATTTGGAGCCCAATTGTGGGCCCGAGACCAGACGTTTGAGTCTGAGACCACCATCTGAAAATAACGTTGTGCTAAGCTAGGGAGCCACATACAAGATTTGTGTTGGGAAAAAAAACATTGCAATTTCCAATGTTTTCTTCCACCTCTAAAAATAGCAGATGTACAACATGCAACGGTCGTGAGCTTGTTGCAGCCAGGTCGGATATTTCCCATATGACGACGTATAGGATACGGTTAAAAAGGAGATTAAACTGATGTTGGTGTAATATTAACCCATTCTGCAGGGGAACCCTTTGACGAGAACCATTAGTTTAGCTTCACGGGTTGTTGTTGTTGTTGTTGGCATTACAACGCCATCAGTCCCTGTCAAGCTAAAGCCGTTAGCAGCATTCAGCAGCTAAAGCCAACGATTAGCTACAACAAAAGAGCATCGTCGTGTGTGTATGTGTGTGGGTTTTCAGGCTTTAGCCGGCTGCCAGGCAGCTAGCTAGCTAAGCTAACGAACCTAGCCAAAAAATGGCAACAACGGCGACACACACAAGCGACGCCATTGTGACGTTTAATAGGGGCATTTAATAGTACATTTCATATATATTGTACATTTACACGTTTAAACGCCGAACGAAACTGCGTTGGCGGCGCGCGAGCTTCTCAAACTTCCTCGAGGAGGCTGCAGCCTGGCGTGCGCGTGGTGTCTATGGAAACCATGATGGAAACCCCACATCATCCACACCACCGCCACCCTAATGCTAAGCTAACGCTCAAACAACAAAACAACAAATCATGCCGACCACTCCGAACTGCGTCTCGCGGTGTGGACTAGTGGTAGTGCGAGCCCCCGCGCGCAACGCTTACCGCACGGGCGTGTTTTATTAAGACACACACGACGACGGGGGTTCGGAATGATAATAAAGATAATATGAAACGAAACATACCCGTCCATTTCTGCACGTTTTTGTTCCCTTCAGTGCTGTTTTGGATTCGTGCTTCTTCTCTCTCTCTCTCCCCGACACGGTACAGTTACAGTACAAACACACACAAACAGCAGCAGCACGCACGACACGACGGCAAAATGGATGCTGCCCGCGGCCGGTTACTACTGGAGCTCCGGAAATGGACGGGAATGCACGGAAAATTACGAGGAGATCCGAGGAACTGCTGCTGGACGCGGGACGCTTAGGACGGACGGGAACGGACGAAAGGATCCGAGCGGATGATTTTGACAATGCCAATGGAATGGATGGAAACCTCCGAGGCGAGGCGTTCCCAAACAGCGGCTCGGGAGTCGGGACTATAGAGTTCATTCATAGAGATATGACATATCTCATATATGTATATATATATATATATATATATATATATATATATATATCATATATATGACAATATATGTTCATTCATTGCGGGGCCTTAGCCTCTCAGGTTTAATGTTTGTTTTTAGTTCAATGTTTGTTTTAAAAACGCCATTGACAATGAACAGAAAATTTAAGTCATCTTGTCCCTAACATTAAATGCCATTAAGAATGAAGATAATTTAATGTTTGTTTTGTCACCGTTACGTTACATCACCATTACATCACCTGAACATGAGTTAGACTTCAATGTATTAGCGCCCCTCACTACACGTGTGTGATTTTTGCTTTTTAATTGTCATAATTATAACAATAACAATATACTAGAAAAGTCGCAATTTTGAAAAACTAACAACAGCCAACAGCCACGTAACTAACAACAGCCAATTAGCTACTACAAACGTTATGCAAAGCTCGGCCAATCACAGCGGAAGTTAGGTAGGTTACTCCGGAAGATTAATAATAAAGCGTGACAATAACTGTGGGAGCTATTTAGTATTTCAGTATTTTTTCTATATAATTATTGAATGCATTTATTATTTAGTTTGCTTTGCTTAATTTGTTTGTTTACAGCCATTATTTCTGTTACAGCTAAAGCTTTTATTTTGAAGGTGATGGGAAATTCTGGGGGCACAGCTGAGTTTACTTAATCAAGTGAGCACACACACCCCGCAGGCACACCTTCACGCACAGACACGTCAGAAGAACCTGACGCCCTTCTTCTTCGTGGTTGACTGACGCGACTGACAGATTCCCGGAAACGCTCTCCTCCGCGTCAGTCAGCCGCGGAGGTGGAGCTTCTTTTCCATCCACCAGCTGTCTAAAAACCCTTTGAAAATCGTCTGCCTGGATGTAAAAATCCCATAGCTGGTGGGGACGGAGGCTTTGCATAGCAACCGGAGCAATGCGCCTAAAAGGTACATTGACGGTCACGCTTTCATATATGGATTATACGGTGGTTGTCTACGAACATGTTCGGGGTTGGCACCTGCCTATAGGGGGTCTAAAATAATGAACGTTGATCCTGTTGCTATGCAACGTCTCCGTCCCCTCCAGCTAGGGGTTCTTTACATCCAGCTCAATTTAGACACGATTAAAACAGGATTTCCAAAGCCCTGTATCTGTTTTTTATTTTTTTATAATTTTTATCCCACGATTTTGCAACCCATTTTTTTTCACCCAGTGTCAATTATCTAATGTAATCCTGCATTGGCGCTACACTTCCTCTGCCAACCTAGGGGGGGCAAAGCACTGACCTCTTGCTTCCTTCTATGTTCAAATGGAACCAAACAGACCCTAACGGGTTCATTTGGTTCCATTTGTACACTCTCAGAGTTAAATTAACATTGATTTTACTATATAAATGTGGGTCCCAGAGATAAAAATGCCATTGAATGGCCTAATGCATGTCCAACTGGGGGTGCTTGAAATGAAAATGGTTGAGAATCACTGCTAGGACCGTAAAAAAAATCTTCTCTTATATGGGGGTCCCTGGCATATCTTTTCAAATGGGGTTCCGCAGACTAATCAATATCGATTTAGGGGTCCTTGACATGAAAAAGTTTGGGAACCCCGGTCAAAAAAAGAGTCAAGTACGGTACTTGAGTAAATGTACTACAGTTTCCACCACGGTTCATGCCCAGATATAGGTTCTGCTCAACCGGATCTCCATGTACCTGTATAATGCCTAATAGAGCACCGAAGTCCTGACGTAACTCGCTCATCCCGACGATTCCCCTGGTTCGCGGAAGTAATTTCTCTATGGAGGATAACATGGGGTGATCTTAATATCGTCTACTATAAGAGTTGTGGTCCAAAAATAAACAAGCTGTCTCAGCGTTATTGTTAGGGAGGTGTCTCTGTATCGTTTGCAACAGTCAGTCACTCATATATGATACAGTCTGTTTCTAGCGAAAATGTAACTAATTCAGCAGCAGTAACATTACCGTTTTCTCTCAGTCAGTTGATTCTTCATATCCATATGAGTGAAGCGGCCGGGGTGACATGTTTATTTTTCAAACACAGTTGTTATATGAGGCGACCTAAAATCGCCTCAATGGGGATTTCAATGCAACTAAACAAATACATGAACCTGGGGACTGACGCCCTCTACTGAAAGTGACGTCAGACTTCGGTGCTCTATTGCATATATTCGGCGATAGCGGTCGGGTCTGCGATTCTAGTCTGATCCGACTGACAGCATGGGTTATACCACACCCCCGTGGGTCCTCAGTGATTGATAGTTACACACAATGAATTTGAAGTTGAACAGTCGGGCGGTTCTTGATGTGTTAAGGACAGCTACACTCACTCACACACAAACACACACACACACACACACGCATGCGCACAATTCAATGAATTCATTGAAGGGTGGGCAGGGCCTGTATAATATATTATCATATTAACAAGGGCTTGTGACTAAATAATACCTATATTGGATCCAGTGTAACACAGGTTCTTTTTTGCATTTCCTGAAAAGTCACAAAGGTCTGGTTTCCAGCCGACAGTGACAATATATAGCACATGTCTTTTTGTGGTGTGATAGCAGCACAGAGAGGCGGGGACTCCATCATTTTACACTTGGTTGCATGCTGAAAATAGCAGATCTACAAGCTCACGTCTCACGGCATTAATGTAGAACTATACTCCGTTACAAGTAAAAGTCCGGAATTCAAAATGTGCTTGAGAAAAATTAATGCTGCCAAAAGTATTGGCAGCAATATGTACTTAACCAAACGTAGAAAGTATTCACCATGCAGAATGTCCCATTTCAAGTTTTCAAATGTATACAAATACTTTGAAAATAGCAGATAGTCCGGACAGAAGCGATAGTTAGCTCAACCATCCGGGCACCTAGACTGCTGAGCATTGTGGGCTTGTAGATCTAGCCTGGTTAATAAACCAGACCGAATCAGCCGTTGGCAAAAAAACGCCCATTTCCTACACCAGAGAAATGGGGCGGCCAATCGGGACACGGTATGCAATATGGGCGGGCTTTGGTACAGTGACTTTCAATGCTTGAGACCTTTGACTGACAGTAGCTCTGACCAATTGCGTCAAAGAGAAAATGTTTCAACCCGCCCCCCTGGAAATTAAATCCAAGCTGAGCCTCCCCAGACTATATCCCGCGGTCCGTGCGATATTAGTCTGGTTTATTAACCAGGCTATTGTAGATCGGCTATTTTCAAATGGCTGAAATGCATACTGTATAGGGTTAAAGTGCTTACTGTAATGTCTGTTTTGTAATAATAATCAAAAGCTACAAAGACAAAGTAACTAAGAAAGTTTTCAAGTAAATGTGTAGTGGAGTAAAAGCACAATACTTGCCTCTGAAATGTAATGGAGTAGAAGTAAAAGTACTGGAAATTGGAACTACCCAAGTAAAGTACAAATATCTCAAAAGTGTAAGTACAGTACAGTACTTACTTTAATAGCTTATTTTAATGATATTTATGACACAAGGGACACTTTCCTGGGATTTGTATATGTGTGTAATATGTTTTTCTTTTTGTAGATATTTTAGTCATGACGCCAAAAACCTGTCGTGAAAATGTAGTCCAGGAAGGAAGCTTCCTGGACCCTAGCGGCTTCCTGGACCCTAAATGGGGTAAGTAAATGTACTTCAATACTTTCCACCACTGGGCAAATATCAACGGGTGCAGTATAGCACTGGCATGCAGGCACAAGATTTGGGGCTTGGTTTCAGTACCAAGGGAAGACGAGAGAGAGAGAGAGAGAGAGAGAGAGAGAGGGCTAGTTTATGCATATAATTAATCTTGACAGACATACGTCATGCTCCCAGGCTCCTGACAAACGTCACGCCCAGGGTGAAATGAACGCCTAACTGCTTATCTTAAAGGACCTGGGATTTAATTAAAAATGACATTTCCCCAAACACTCCAGTCGTGCTTCCCGAAGCTGCCATGTTGAAATTAGCTGATGAGGGTCCCTCTGAGCACAAAAAGTGAAATAAGCAAATTGTCAAGCGCTCTGCAAATCACCGCCGTTTATCAGCCGGTTCAGGAAATAACAGCGAGGCCTGACATGCCGCCTGGCTCCCAAATCACCGGGGATACAAGTCATGTTGTTATTAACGAGAGAGAAAGAGGGATGGGGGGGGGGGGGGGGGGGCAAAAAACAAGCCTGTCAGATGTGATATGGAAACAAACAATGAGCCCTTTAGTCACCACAGATATATTGCGACGATATAAAGGCAACCTCACTGGTCCTATACAACCTCTTTGTTTTAGCTATAATTTGTGACACTAAACTATAACTTTGAGTGACATGCATACATACATACATCCACTTTACCTCCCAAGCCCCCACAGCCACATACACTCCATTTCAAACCCTGCAAATGCATCAACAACCCCATAGTCACGTCAGAGCCGAAGAGTTTGATCAATCCTCAAGGGCCATCTAAAAATGAGTTATTTTAGCATACCTTTACCAATTAATTAGCCTATACACAGACAACGACTGATCAGCCTATTTTGGACGATATGGGTCTTTTCTCGAGTCAGTGTGTATAGTCTCACTAGTCTGTGTAGGGTTAGGTCTCTTTGGTGAATTCTTGATCAGTGTTATTATGTCACGACTCCAGAACAACTACCATGAAATTCTGACACGCTTTGATGTTGTGGACATCTGGCTAGGTGAAAACAAAATAAACCCGATTAGCATTTGAGTAGCCTACTTTTTAACACCTCTTGGACAGCCGGCGGAGTAGTCTCTCAAGCTGTTGGCCTCGCAATAATTGAGGAACAACAGGGGAGGCGCTGTTTTCCCGAATATTTGCCGGCGGAGAGGTCCAAAATGTTTGGAATTCCCAGAAAATATGTAATGTAAAATGTCCACGAAAATCTTCATGGGGGCCTAAAGGGGCCCTGGGAGTCTTCATGGGGGCTGCGGCCCCGTGGCCCCCACAGACTCTACGTCGTTGAGTCACGTTACCCCAACATTACCCCAACATTACCGTGCCCCCAATGGGCACAGTGGGTAGTGCTGTCGCCTCACAGCTAGAAGGTCCTGGGTTCGATTCCCGCTCGGGACGCTGTGGGTGCTGGTGGCGTGTTTCCTCCTCCGCGTCATCAGTGCCCATACCCGAAGGCGGGGTTGGCGAAAGGGCCTTTCTGTGTGGAGTTTGCATGTTCTCCCCGTGTCCCCTAGGGTAGGTACCCTCACAAAAAACATGCAGTAATCCTGGTCACTAAACTGCCTCCCCCTGGCCAGCCGGGGCGCTTGATGGAGGGGAAAGGAACTGGTTGGGATAACGTGTTCCTTCCACGCGCTACGTCCAACCAGGGAAACTCCCCCCTGTCAGGTGTAAAGGAGCAACTTGGACACTCAGGCATGAAGGAAGCATGAGTTCAAGTCCGCTGCTCTCCCCTTGTCCCCCATATAGGGGACTAGGTTGGTGAAGGGTGTGTAGAGCCCAGGATCACATTAGATGATTGACACAGGGGTGAAAAATGGGTTACAAAATCATGGGATAAAAAACATATTTGAAAAAACAACCCCATAGTCACACTTCCTCCCCCATCACGGATCCCCTGTCTCTGACCACCCCCAATATAGTTTACATCATCACCTGCACACAATGTCATAAACACTACATAGGAGAAACCGGACACACACTAGAAACACGCCTCAAACAACACTTATATCACATCAAACGAGCAGACATACACACAACTCTGTACACACACTTTCAATCCCATCCCATCACTAACCTCATCATTTCAGGTCTGGAATGTGGAGTCCGATGGACCAGTGGACAGCGGAAACTCATGGAGCACAGATGGATTCAAAAATTGCAAAGTGTAACACCCACTGGTTTAAATGAAAGAAGTTGATTTCTATCCCTTTTCTGTTCATTTATCTGCGAACTAAATAAATGGTATCCAGGCCTTGCTGTGAACCTTTACTCATTACATTTTATTAATGTCCATTTTTTATATCCATTTTACCATTGGGTTTTAGAGGATATTTTCGGACCATGGTTTAGGTATGCGGTCCAGTCTAACTTGGACTCAGGGGGGTGGACGCCTCTGCCTTGCATAGTCCCCAGTGAATAGGCAGTTTGCCCTTCACTGGTAACCCTATTTTTGAATTATTTTTAAATATATGAAGGTATTGTGGGCTGGGCTTTTTACAAAAAAGCCCCCCTTTTATATACATACACACATACATACATACCTACATACATTTCAGAAGTTTTAGCAGTTTTTAAGGACCCACTTTTAGGCCAGTGCAACAGAGCAAGCTCTTGCCTTTTTTTAAACCCTACCCATTTTAACCAAATACATACATACACACACACACACATGCACGCACACACACACACACACACACACACACACACACACACACACACACACACACACACACACACACACACACACACATAATTGTATTAATATAATATAATATAAATATATATTTTATATTATACTTATCTATATGCCTAGGCGTTCATGGTTGGAGAGTGAAACTCACTTGCCATATATTGCATCCAACTTTACAATACATAAAACAAGTTGGTGATGAATACCTGACATCGGTCCGGGTTAATTGGTTATGTCAGAGAGATAGAGAGATAGAGAGAGGGCTAGTTTATGCATAATAATTAATCTTGACAGACATACGTCATGCTCCCGGGCTCCTGACAAACGTCACGCCCAGGGTGAAATGAACGCCTAACTGCTTATCTTAAAGGACCTGGGATTGAATTAAAAATGACATTTTAATTGGTTATGTCATGCTCGGCACGTTAATATGTCCATCTCATTTTATTTGTTTCTTGTCAATTCCATTTTCACTACATACTCTATTTTAGTGATGGAGTGATTAGTTAGTAGCATACAAGTAGTATACCCATTGTTGTGGACAGACAAGGTGTGGACAAGTTGCAAAGTTGCAGTCAGTGTTTTATGAACTACGGCGTTAATATCGCCACAGGTATCGCATCGTGAGGTACCCATATTGTCGTCCCACCCCCTATTAAATAGCGCAGCTTCACCATGCGGAACGGAGACATGATGGGGCGATATGCGATGATGACAAGGATAAGCACAGCTGAACGGATTACTGCATGTGAACTGGAGGAGATGTTATGTTGTACACCCGGCCGCTGCCCCAGGAAATCCCAGAGGTTCATCAAAGGCCACCCGACCCCATAACAGGTCCTCAAAGCAGACGTGAGCTGAGGAACAGCTTCTTCCCCCAGGCTATATGAGACTGCTAAATAAGGAAACGTGATTAAAGATGGAGTGCCACCCCCGTCCCCCATACCCCTCCCGCAAAAAAACAAAAACGAACAAAAAAAACATGATCATCAGGTAGGCCTATATACTATGATTATACTAGGAGAAGGATTTATTTTCCAAAAAGTGCACAGGAAGTGTTAAAATGATGTAATATATATTTCCGTGTGTGTGTGTGTGGCGGGGGGGGGGGGGGGGGGGGGTGCGTCAGCTAGGTCTGGAGGTAACAGGGGGTGGATGGTCAAAAAGGTTTGGGAACCGCTATATGTTAACTTATAGACGCATAGAAAACAGAACAAAAATCACGGCACTTGGCGGTAGCCTACGTAACGTAATGATTGTCTCTGTCCAACCTTGACGGAAGTTCCAAGCAAACAAACTATGTATATGCCAGTGCATTTCCAACCTGCCTGCTTTTAAAGCAAACATTAAATGTCATGCATTGACTTGAAAATGTTGAGCCGCCCGTCAAAAAACAACTAAAACTATACTACGGGGTTGATGATTCAGCCCATACGCGTTTGAAATGTGGAAACATTTAGACGGATCGAGAACAGTAATGCTATATCAAATGTCATTTGTGTCTATAAGGCAAGCCGTCAGGAAGATGAAAATGTCATCTGGTCTGTGAATATGCAAGCATTTCTGGAGGGTCAGAGGACCCCCATTTATTTAAACGGTTAAACTATATAGCACAGACCTATTCCACGCCGAGGAGACAGCATTCACTGTCATGTTTCACACTGACCCTCTAGCTTGACATTTTCTTTCACTCTCTGTGTGACGGCACGCATATGAGCCTGTGTGTGTGCGTGCACGCACGCGCGCACAGTATGTGCCTGCCGTTGACTGAAATCCTCCCCATTTTAGAAGGTAATACAAAGCAGGTGTCAAAAACGTCAGCCCAGCGATGTGTAGCAGCAGCAGTGACATGAAGGATTGTCACATGTGCCCGCGTCATTCCAATGGAGTGTCACTCAAAGCTATCAGAGAACACTCGTACGCTGTCTGACCTGCCTCTGCCTATACGCTATATGCCTTTCAGCAAAGGATTGTGCAAACTCCCTGCGACGCTCCCTTTCAGTAAGGATTCTTTAAACTCCAAACTTGGGGGAACAAAGGGAAATGGGGAAATGCACTGTAGACCGTGACACTCTTTCTGAAGTGCGTCGTGTGTCGCTCGCTATACAGTGGAGGCTACGTCGCACCCGCGTGAGTTTGAGCAATCCATCACTCTCTTTTCCCCTCACAGCACAACAGCTGTAGGAAGAATGTCAATGTGATATTATGCAAATGTATTCACCGAAATTTCACAAACATTCACGGATCATGGTACAGCGAATGTGAATTTTATGTGCTTTGACACAGTGCCGAATAACTAATGATGTGGCACTGGTTCGCTCGCTTGAAAGTCTGCCACGAACCGTTGCACACTGAAAATGTCCCGCAGAGCAGGGAAACTATACTGTACCTATAGGCCTACTGCCATTTCAGAGCCACTGTTTATATGTTTTTTTTAGAGAAGCCAAGTAGGCATATATATGCCTTTTTGATCCCAATGTAGTCGTTATGCCAATTAGCCACCCTCCCTACACACATTTATGTGTGGGGTGGGGGATATCATACAATAACAAGAGTGTTGCACGTAAAAAGTAGTGAAAATAGCAGATTTGCAAGCTCACAACATCTCACACCGTGAGGTGTTGTGAGGTTGTAGATCGTATATTTTCACTATTTTATACACAGTATATTTTTGTAAAGTATTTCAAATAAACTGTTTTGGACATACAAAACAGGGACAGGCTTTGGCTTTCCATTTTTTCCGTCTTTTTATTGTTTTCCTTTTTTGCCTCGGCCTACTTCGGGCAATCAATGAGCCGCCGGCCGACGGTCCAGGCAACCGCCTCGACCCTGATTTCAATTTGCTGTTGAATTGGAGCCATCAATTCTTTTCAGTTGGCGTTTTATACCCGCCATCCTGTGGCCTGTTGTTGTGGAAGGAGGCTGCATGGAAGTGGTGGACAAAGTACTCTAGAACCCCCCATAGTCCAAGTATACACAAGTAAGACGCGAACACTGCAACAACAAATACAGAATTATCTTTGAGAGGCGTGGCTAGACCCTCCAACATCTGGCTTTCGGGAATGACATCATAAGGCAGCCAAGTCTATGGACTTTTAATGTTTGTTCAGAGCACTAAACGTGACATCATGTGGCAGCCAAGTCTATTGACTTTTAATGGTTAATGTCACTAAACAATGTCACTAAACAAACATTATACCAGGATAGCCAATGTCCCGCCATGCATGGGCTCAGGTGCGAACAAATCAGTCAAATGCAGCGTAGATTCAGAGAATAAAAGGGTTTAAGCCAGGATTGCATTACTACAGGAAGAGGACAGAGGGGACATCCGGAACTAGCCAAGCAAAGCCGAAGCAGTGGTTCTCAAAGTGCGGTCCGGGGATCCCCTGCAGGGGTCATCGAGGGAGTACCAGGGGGTCCCCAGCTAAATGATAGTTTGGAACCAAATGGACCCTTATGGGTCTGTAACTCTGAGTGTACTCAGAGTTAAGTTAACATTGATCTTACAATATGAATTGGGGTCTCAGAGCTAGAAATGCCATTAAATGGGGGTCCGTAGTGCATGTGAAACTGGGTATCCTTGAAATTAAAGGAGCATTCAGTGATTTGGGTGATTTGGAAAACGCCCCAGTCTGCCCCGGGAACAAGATGTACACATGCACGCACTACAGTGGGGTGACACGCGACAGGCCAACAGCACACACACCAAGGCCCGCCCCCGCTCGATCATGATTGGTGGAAGGCCCCTCTCTATCCTGATTGGATGAAGGCTTTGCCACCTAGCCAAAAATTAAACCTAAGGTTTTTTGACCCTCAGGGGTTAACTGGGGACAGGGAGGAACTCCTTAGGTCAGCAGATTCTATAGTAGGGAGGATTATCACAACAAAACAAAAAAATAAGTTGCGTTAAGTTAAGTTAAGTTTGGATTACGTGAAATCACTGAATATACCTTTAAACGGATTGAGAATCACTGCCAGAGCCGTAGAAATCTTCTCTTATGGCGGTCTCTGGCATATCTTTTCAAATGGGATTAATTAGTGTCAACTTGGGGGTCCTTGACATAAAAACGTTTGGGAACCACTGGCCTATATAGCAACCGGGACGCTGCTAGGAAATGGTGATGAAGCGAGATCATTCTGAATCAATTCAATATTAGGCCTGACGTGGACAGTTTTCTGAAATACCTCATGTTTCTGTATCAGTGGTGCTCAATATTTCATGTCAAGGACCTCAAAAATGATATGTAATTGGCCACTAACCCCCATCTGAAAATATGTTGTTCCAGGAACCTCTCATGCAGAAGCAAATATTTGAGTTTAAAACGTTTGCTATGAAAGAATATATAGCCCATTCAAAGATTTTTGCCACATTTTCACGATAAAAAAAAAATAGCAGACCTACACTCGGTGCTGTGCTATGAGCTTGTAGATCTGCTATTTTTCAATAGCTAAAGTATAACATAATGCTTAAAAGAAAACACCAGAAGGGGTTCCCGCCCAACATGGGTTAAGACGTGTACTGTTTAATGAATATTATATGTTTTAGATACATTTCCCCTAAAATATATCGGTCGCATATTTTTTTAAACACTATCTGTTAAAGCCTTTGTCCTCAAAAGAAAACAAATGTAACGCTTCATCCTCCAATGTCTGTCAACAAGACAAGCCCTGTGAACATTGTTATTAGTATAAAAGTGTTTGTGACAGCCAATTAGTGAGCGTCAAATCATTCACACTTCATTTAGCACTGCCGGCAGCATACGTCCTAAAGTTCTGTCCTGGCACTCAGTGAGGTTCTCAAAGTGGGGTCTGAGGACCCCCAGGGGTCTTTGAGGGGGTCCCAGTGGGGTCCCCAGCTAAATGTGTTCATTTAGTCTGAGGATTGGCTTTAAAAATGTACAAAAGGTACAAATGTCAGTCATACCATTGATGTTATGTAAAATGTGTGATCGTGCGTGCGTGCGTGCGTGAGTGAGTGCGTGCGTGTGTGCATGCGTTGTCGTGTGCGAGGTCGTAGGGGAAGCGTCATAAGACTATGTATAGGCTTATGTGTAACCTTCCGTGTGTACATTTCCAGGGCGCGGAGTAGGTATACATTTGGTAAATAGTATTTTTTATCGGCCTAACATATTGTCTATATATTATACATTCATGAATCCACTTGCTGTTATCATCATCGAGCAATACTTTTGAGGATATACCAAATGTCCCACTGTGAACAAAAACAAAAAGCCTGTTGGCTGCCGGACTATGAGGTGCTCCTGTTGAACGTGCTGTAGCAGGTGTGTTGTAGTGAGCAGGTGGTTGGTGACCGGGAGGTGATTGGTGGAAGAGGATCAAAGGATGGATTACCACTCGGCTTTCCAACTGGACCACTATAGCAAACACACAGCATGCCTTTGTCTTGTGTGTATCCCACTGCTGAATGAAATTAACAGCCCACTAGTGTTGGCATATATGGGGTGGGCGATGTTTTTATTTGGTTCCCTTTTTCTCCTGTTTTGGTGGAAGGTGATCATTGTTTTTGGTTGAGTTAAGTTTAAGATGGCTTTTGTTAAGTTATTTCTTTTTTGAAGAACAGTGTGTGTGTGTGTGTGTGTGTGTGTGTGTGTGTGTGTGTGTGTGTGTGTGTGTGTGTGTGTGTGTGTGTGTGTGTGTGTGCGTGTGCGTGTGTGTGTGTGTGTGCACACGCACAATGATACTATGGGAAGGGGGTTCACAACAATTCGATTGCCCACAGCAAGAGAAGAGTTAGGGACAGCTAAATTGAGTCGGGGGCCATTTTTCTAAATTTGATCCAATTTCCGTAATTCTCTTGCCTCCCGTTTTCAAAAACTCCCTCCGCTCTGCACTCTCCTGGAAGCCTCAGCACAGACGAGGAAATATAATCACCCAGCGTCATGCACAGGGGCCGACATGGGGCCCATGCATGCAGCCCCCCCACTCCACAACAAACAGCCGACACGGGGCCCACGCAGCCCCCCCACTCCACCCAGCGCCACCCCCGCACAGCTGCAGTACCAGGGGTGCCTTATGATCATGAAGATGAGGAGAAACAGAGAACCGCAAGCTGTCTCCTGTCTCCAATGGCCTATCATCATCACACCCTTCTCCTAGCTCTCTCTCTCTCTCTCTCTCTCTCTCTCTCTCTCTCTCTCTCTCTCTCTCTCCTGCCCTTCTATTCTCTTTTGTTCACATTATGTCCTCGTTTTATTTGTATTTCTGTATCTTTCTCTGCACCCCGTTCTCCCCTTAATCGTTCTCGGGTTCTCTCTCTCTCTATATGTCTCTCTGTGTCTCTCACCCACCCACTTCATAATAGCTCTCTCTCTCACTGTGTCCCGCAGCCCCACAGCCCTCTGTATAGCAGAAGTGAGACCCATTTAACACCGGGGGGGTCCCCATGATTCTCCTGATACGTTGTATCTGTTTGTTGCTGTTTATGTGCACTTTGTCTCTCACGCCCCCCCCCCCCCCCCTCCCCCTCGCCCTGCTTAGTTAATTGTCGCTGTGACTCATGCTAATAGAGCGTCGCAGTCCCTCCCCCTTTCAGAACGACCAGTGGCCCAGGAAATGAAATGCAATGCATTTCTCCTATCGGATTTTCTTTAAGTATTTATTTAAAGACGGTTACGCCGTGGACAAAGCCAACTCAGATCGTGAGAAATCATGACAATGAACACAATGTTTTGGGCCGATCAAATAATTTATAAGAAGAAAAACAAAACAAATAGTGTTGTCTCCTGCCTTTATTTTCTTCTTTCTAATGATTTGATCGGCCCAAAATATTGTGTTCATTGTCATGATTTGTCACGATCCGAGTTGGCTTTGTCCGCGGCGTAACCGTCTTTAAATAAATACTTTAAAGAAATGCCTATGAGAAAATGAACGGCGATTTCTTTTCAGGGTCTCTCGAGGGGGCGGGACTGCAACGCTCTATATGGTATCTTCCTCGCTTTCGGGTTCTTGGAAACGCCCCCCAGCCAAATGGTGCGCTGTGACTGGCCAGTCGCTGTGATTGACAGCCTACACCTAAACCTAACCCTAACCTAACCTCAGTAAAACTATACCTAAACCTAACCCTAACCCTAACCTCAGTAAACTATACCTAAACCTAACCTCAGTAAAATATACCTAAACCTAACCTCAGTAAAATTAACGCAGTGGCTGGGGGGGCATTTCCAAGAACCCGAAAGCGAGGAAGATACCTTATTAGCGTGACTCATCTAGTGCCAGGAAGCACTGAGTGACAAAGGCACATTTTCTCTTATACAGGTCCTCAGACGACCTGTCGTCCCCCAGAATTATACATCTTGGCCAGCTCGTTGGTGCTTTACGCTCCTGCCTCTTAATTCTCGAGTATACATCCATATATATACAGTTCATGTGGGATGTCCTTGTGACCGGTGCCCATGTGTTGGTTAATCCGACAGCACTAGTTCTGGCTGGCTGGAAGCTCTTGGTGAATTTGGCCAGTGTCCTGCCAGTCTCATTCTCCTGCTGGCTGCTATTTTCTGGCTCACCCTTTGGCATTCCATCATACAGATTCTCGTATGTGTGATGTTAAATAGGCTATACTGCACGCTATATATACTATACTGCGCGCTATATACTATACTGCATGCTGAATTCTGGTGTAGCACCCGGATAGAGACTTACCGTACTTTTCTGGACCCACTGAAAAATCTGCCATTCATTTTTCCCATATAGATTTACACAAATATTAATATCAGTTATTTTAAGCCATGTTTACATCTGCAGTCTGCACTTTGTTTGAGATGAGAGGAGCATACAGTGCATGCATTATGGGTTCAACATGAATAAATATAGGTCATGCATGAATGAATGTATATGTTCGAATATAAATGAAAACGATCCACATTAAAACATGAATCAGTTCAGTTAAGTAAAAGTGTCAATACTGCAATGTAGAAATACTGTGTTACAAGTAAAAGTCCGGAACACATGCACTTGAGCAAAAGTGCACAATGCTCACAATGCGACGCACTAATCCTAACCCAGTATTTTCAAATGGTCAAAGGGCTGAAGTGGGTAATCTATGTTTTGTAATAGTAATCAAAATCTACAAAGTAACTAGTAACTAAAAGTTACTAGTTTCAAATAGGCTAAATGAGTAAAAGTACAATATTTGGATCCGAGATGTAGGCTAGTGGAATAGAACTTAAGTAAAAGTATTAAATTAGAAATACTCAAGTAAACTTCAAAAAAGAAAATAAAGGTACAGTACTTAGTTACTTTTCCCCACTAGCCCCAGGGTGGTTTCAGGGCATAGCAAGTTAGCAGGGACATGGCCCCACGCCCATGCACACACAGTGCAACAGCTGGTGTAATCCGTCGATTCCGTTCTGGCACTCGATGCTAATTCATTGTGGGATTCTACAGCAAGGGGCATCAAAGTGTTCCTTTCAAAGCCAAATGTAGTTCAGATGAAAAGAATATTGCGAAAAGACCAAGCTGCATTAAAGCACGATTTTAGACTTATGTGTCGCACGGCCAAAATAGAAAAAAACAGCCTACAACGCAGTGGCGTGCACAGATAGACACTAGGGGGTGCCAGAGCATGCCCTGCCCTTTTGGCAATGTGCTCTAAAAAAAAAAACGTTTTATTTTTTTTCTTAATTTGTAGTGTGTGGACCATGGTGACATTGATCAAATATTGATAAAAAACGCTTCTACTATATTATTTAGGCCCCCACAATCTAAAGCTATGTTTCTATGTCAGTGGTTCTTCGATAAAAAAATAGCAGACCTACAAGCTCGTATGAGCTTGTAGATCTGCTATTTTTCAATAGCTAAAGCACCAAAGTGGTTTCCCGCCCGAAAATGCGCTGCACAATGTGCCCTTTTTTTCACTTGAGCACCTGCCCCTCTAAATATCTGTGCACGCCACTGCTACAACGGGAGTATTGAACTGGCGGCCCCGCTGGCTTTTGGAGAGAAATGAGACAGACTCCGCAGTCACTTTAGACTAGAGCAGAACAGTTCCCAAACTTTTTCCACTTCAAGGACCCCCAAATTGACACTAATTAGCCCCGCGGGACCCCCAATTGAAAAGATATGCCAGGGACGACCACCCATAAGAGAAGATTTTTACGGATCTAGCGGTGATTCTGAACCCGTTTAATTTCAAGGACACCAATTTATATTGTAACGTCAACTCTGAGAGCAAATGGAGTTACAGACCCATGAGGGTGCATTTGGTTCCAAACCATCATTTAGCTGGGGACCCCCTGGAACTCCCTCAAGGACCCCAAGGGATCCCTGGACCCCACTTCGGGAACCACCGGACAAGAGCACTGCATAGGGCAGGTATACTGTGTGCGTATGTATGTGTGTGTGTGTGTGTGTGTGTGTGTGTGTGTGTGTGTGTGTGTGTGTGTGTGTGTGTGTGTGTGTGTGTGTGTGTGTGTGCGCGTGCATGCGTGCGTGCATGTGTGCGTTTCATGCAAATGTGGCTAACTAGAATGAATGCCTCTATACATGTATGGCACGACTCCGATATGTCCCTCTAGCAACAGCATAATCAATCTGAATCAACCTCAGTATGACATTGTTCATATACATTGTTCATACATATAGACATATATAGTATAGGCTATCGCTGCTGTCGGGGAGAAACCTATATCTTGTGTGTGTTTCTGTGTGTGCGCACGCGTGCATGCGTGCGTGCGTTATTTATAAACCCTGTTGCATTTATAAATATTTAACTATAATAAAAAGTAGAATACTGTATTAGTTATTATTATTATTATTATTGCGACCATAGGTCACAGTTTACTATGAAAACCTGCATTTCCCACCAGTCGTGCCAGGCCTCGTGTCACGCCTCCATATATGGTCATGCCTCGTGACATGATCACGACACTGACCTCATCAAACTGTGATTAGCCATACATAGAGAAGACTGGATCATCACCTAGATCTGCATATATGGAGCCGGCCAGCAACTCTACATCTGACCGTAAACCTCAAACCCTTAGATCTCCATATATGGAGCTGACCTGTTCTGACATTCCATATGTTGATCTTTTCCCACGCAGACTTCTTCCTCTTCGAGGTCTCCCTTTTGACTGATACCTGTCCATTCAAGTCCATTCATGAGTTCTCAACAGGCCCGAAAATTAATCAAACCCTGTACACTCAAGGCACTGCCCCCGCTGACACCCTTAGATCTCCTCATGGAGCTGACCTGTTCTGACATTCTATTATGTTGATCTGACCTCATCAAACCCTGTACACTCAAGACACGCTCCATATGGCCAGTACGGAATACATTCCATATGTTGATTGCACGACCAGCAGTCCGCTGTCACCCAGGCGGATGCGTGCACGCAACCTCAACCTACCAGGTGCATTGCTCAAAGGTAGACTGGGCATATAAGTCTGCAGGGGCACAATTCAGGGGTAGGGAGGGGGGCGGTCTCAAGGTTGAGAATATGGTATTGCAAGTTAAATCCTATTTTCTTTGTTATATCTGCAGTGATTTCCGCTCCGAGACAGTGCAGTTCCCATACCAAGCTGTAATACACCAATACAGGGTGTACTGTATACTTTCAATGGTGCAGGCAGTGCATTTTCTATAAAGTCATGGTTTTGACAAAACATGTCTCTCCTCTCCCTTCTTTGTGGTGTATTGTGTGGTGATGTGGAACATCAACATCTGTGGGTGACAATTACTGTATGAAGAGCATAATCCAGGTGGATTTGGTGTCTGTGATTATTGTGATTTATTATTATTATTATGTTTTCCTATCTGGAGCAGCCTGTACTGCATGCCTCTGGCAACACACATTCCCTTTGATTTGATAGCTTGTACGAAAGAAAGAAAGAAAGAAAGAAAGAAAGAAAGAAAGAAAGAAACAAACAAACAAACAAACAAACAAACTATACCCTCCACTAATTTAATCTCTCTCTTCAACCTTTCAACTCTTTAACTCCACATTTTGGTGGCATAGGAGCGAAAATAATTTAGTCCCTAGGTTAGAGAGAACGAGACCGATATAAGAGCACATGGGGAAGGGGTGGAGTAGGAGAGAAGAGCTCAGGGGAACAAGTGATCCATGCATGAACATTTTGGTCTTTCTTGATGGGTTTTAGTGCTTGAAATCAGTCTAAGGGTACAGTGTGCTCTCTCCTCTGGCATGGATGGAATGTGTTCTAATGGAGAACACCGTGTGAGGACACAGGCTTCCCACGCTGCTATTGCTAAAGTAAGTATGGTGTTCTTCTGTGGGGACCACACAGCAGTTTTTTTAAATTTGTTTTCCTCCTCAATTTAGTCGTGCCTAAAACCAGGCGACCACCGAAAACTACAACATGACGACACTCCGACCGCAGTGATAAGCGACTCACCGCGCACCCCAGCACATGTCTCTGTTTTTTACTAACCACCATTTCGGTGGTCACCTTATCACCTAAAACCGGAGTATGAATAGGCATTAAGCCAGGGTGAGTATCAATAAGCCATGCCTAGCCATGAGGCCCATAGGGCAGGAGCCTATCTCCTGTTTATGTAGCGTGAGGCAGCTTGATGTACAAGTATACACCCCCTGGACGCTAGTATGTCGCAGTGACTTACCCCAATCCAACCCTTGATGCTGAGTGCCAAGCAAGGAGTCTTTGTTGTGATCTGGCCGGGGATCGAACCCCCACCTCCCAGTCCCAGAGCAAACAATAATCACAAGGCCACTGAGCTGGTCTTAAGCCAGGGTACGCATATACTTTTTGAGTGATGCAACCACTCCTCCAGCTCAGTGGCCTTGTGGTTAGAGTGTCCGCCCTGAGACTGGGAGGTTGGGGTTCAATCCCTGGCCGGGTCATACCAAATACTCTAAAAATGAGACCCAATGCCTCCCTGCTTGACACTCGGCATCAAGGGTTGGATTGTGGGTAAGTCCCTGCGATATACTAGCGTCATGTCCAGGGGGTGTACTTGTACATCAAGCTGCCTCACGCTATACAGAAACAGGAGATAGGCTCCTGCCCTATGGGCCTCATGGCTCGGCAAGGCTACTTACTAACCACTCCTACAACCAGCAATGTCCGTGTTCACCTATGTGTTGGTTCACCTATGTATGTGTTCATGAGCACATAGAGAGGGGAGTTGCACCACTCGGTTCACACGGGTGTGATTTTTTGACTTGAGAGCTACTTTCAAAATGACCAGCTCAACAAGATCCATATACCCACCGAAAGTATAATAAAATAAAACATTATGCCAATAATCCCATTGCTGAAATGTTTTAAAAATGTGCCTGAGGGGGCTTTGGAATAGCGGCGATGGCATTTCATATTTAACTTTGTAATGCTACTTACATTTGTGCGCAACACACAAAGTAATGCATTGTGGCTTTGAGCTGACAGGTCCTTATTGACGTCAATCTATCAAGTAAGTATAGTAGGCATGTCATGTGGTCTATACTTCCACAGCCTTTGTAATCTATACTGGTAGAACGCAATATCTTTTCGGGACGCCTGCCTTAAGCCTTCGGCCTGCCCCCAGGCCCTGGAACAGTTGATTGTTTATTTTTAAATATTTTAAAGACTAATTTAAATGTCTTCTCCCCTGACAGCTGAGCTTGGCACTCTATGTTTTCCTTTACTGGTTCTAATGTTTTGTTTTGTTTCTAATTCATCAGGATTTATGCTGATGTACAGTGCAGCACTTTGGTTGACCTGGTCATGTTAAATGTGTTCAAAAAATGAAAGCTGAGTTGAGTTATGCCAGTTAATTAATCCCCACACACGCATGCACGCACGCACGCACGTACGTACGTTTGTATGTATGTATGTAAGGATTTAGAATAGCAGAGAGCACTAGGACTCAGAGCAGCAGTCATACCAAGACAGCAGAGAGCTCTAAGACTCAGAGCAGCAGTCATACCAAGACAGCAGAGAGCTCTAAGACTCAGAGCAGCAGTCATACCAAGACAGCAGAGAGCTCTAAGACTCAGAGCAGCAGTCATACCAAGACAGCCGAGGGCTCTAAGACTCAGAGCAGCAGTCGTACCCAGACAGACAGCAGAGAGCTCTAGGACTCCGAGCAGCAGTCGTACCAAGACAGCAGCCTGCATACAGACAGACAGCAGAGAGCTCTAGGACTCAGAGCAGCAGTGGTATACCAGCAGTGGTGAGCGCACCTCATGGCGCGTTCTGTTTGCGCACAAGTATGCCATACATGGCATACTTGCATGTGTGCAAGGCGCAAGTTGGCATCTCGAGAGAGTGCATTTCTAATTATTATTATTGTTACTCTCTATCTCTATCCCCGCCCCGGTTTTCCTACCGGTTGTCCACCACATATTCTTCGCATATAGTAAGGACATGCAGGTAAACCAAAAACAAAGGCACCTAGGGGGACACCTCACATGAGTGCGCTAATCTCCAGATGCATCGATCTGAAGCACCCTCGTATATATACATGGCAGCCTCGCTAACAGCGTTTATATTGCCACTCGCCATCTGTGCCAGGCCCCATTAGCAGAACCCCCCTTGTCCTCTTGTCAGCCGGGTATAACGCTCTTATCTCCGCAATTGCGCTGCGGCGCCCTCCCCCCCAGGGGCCGGTGCTCACGTGTCATTCATTCTTATTATTAGTCATTACCGCGGCCAAGGATGCCGCGACGCGGGCGACGTCGATGCAGTCATCTGCTTGTTGCAATTGGAATTTCCATAAATCTTTCACTTGAGGTGGAGAGAGAGAGAAAGAGAGAGAGAGGGCACCAGGCCGTCGACGACGTGTCGATTATTTACGACCCCGGGAGCGTTCGTTTCACACATTGCAAGGCGGCGGAGACGCGGCGGCGCCTGTCCTGTGGCATTTCAGCTTATTGATCACGTATGGAGAGGGCAAATTAGGAGAGATTAACAGCTGCAGCGAGGTGTAATCACTAATCTGAACTGAAAGGGCATAGTAAGGCCATTCACACAAACCAAGAGGTTGTCGTCACTGACACGGTCTAATTGTCAGTGGTGGAAACTGGAAAGTAACTAAGTCAATTTACTTAAGTACAATTTTGAGATATTTGTATTTAGTTTTGATTATATACGTTTTTATTTGGGGGTTTTAATAGACTAGACATACACAACAACACAACTACCAGACAACACAACTACCAGACTGAACGAGTAACAGACCTGTCATGATGTTAGAATAAATGGTAGCACTTTACAATAATGACCCGTTATAAAGCATTTATAAACGTTTATAAGCAGTTTGTAGACTATTAACAAATCATTATTAACCTGTTTGTTGACATTCGTAAATGATTATTAAAACCGTTATAACTATGGTTACAAATCATTTATAAGGTATTAGTAAGTAGTAAACTATTAATTAATAAGCCATTTATATACATCTGTAAATGATTATTAAATCATTTATAATGACCCCATGATAAAGCATTTATAAACGTTTATAAGCAGTTTGTAGACTATTAACAAATCATTAACAACCTGCTTGTTTACATTTGTAAATGATTACTAAAACCTTTATAACAAATTTACAAATAATTTATAAAGTATTAGTAAGTAGTAAAACTATTCATGAATAAGCCATGTATAATACATCTGTAAATCATTTGTAACTGATGTTATATAATATATACAAGCTATTTGTATATTTGGGAAATGTGTTTGTTCATGTTTAACATATACTTTGTAAAACATTCCTAAAATATCTATAAATCCTTAGTACATGTTATTAAGTGGAGGAGGACAGTCATACTCGGATACGAGTGACCGCCGATGATGATGAAAGTGACGACAGTTCATCATTTACAACTGTCTGTTAATGTTTGTTCATGTTTAACATATGCTTTGTAAAACATTCCTAAAACATATATAAATCCTTAGTACATGTTATTAAGGTCCCTATAGTAAAGTGACGACAGTTCATAATTTACAACTGTCTGTTAATGTTTGTTCATGTTTAACATATGCTTTGTAAAACATTCCTAAAACATATATAAATCCTTAGTACATGTTATTAAGGTCCCTATAGTAAAGTGACGACAGTTCATCATTTACAACTGTCTGTTAATGTTTGTTCATGTTTAACCCAACATCATTTTATGTTGAAGATGTTGTGTTGCATTGTGGGTAATCCTCAGTACAGAGGAACTCCATACTGAGGGTAAGATGGTCTCCTGTTTGCTCAGGCACAAACAAATTAATTACAAACATCTATGCTTCATATAAGTGGCCAGATATGCACTCATGTTTACATAGTGTTATTCAGTAACATTCGTTTTTGTATGTCATGGTATCATATGACATTGTTTATTTAATTGTTTGAAAAACGGTTAGCATGTTAGCTAGCTGTTAGCACAGCTGTTAGCTGTGCTGTGTAGCCTGTGTTACATGAGAATTCACTGACACTTCATGTAAGTGAATTCTCAAAAACGAATGTTACTGAATAACACTATGTAAACATGAGTGCATATCTGGCCACTTATATGAAGCATAGATGTTTGTAATTAATTTGTTTGTGCCTGAGAAAACAGGAGACCATCTTACCCTCAGTATGGAGTTCCTCTGTACTGAGGATTACCCACAATGCAACACAACATCTTCAACATAAAATGATGTAGGGTTAAACATGAACAAACATTAACAGACAGTTGTAAATTATGAACCCTACATAATTTTATGTTGAAGATGTTGTGTTGCATTGTGGGTAATCCTCAGTACAGAGGAACTCCATACTGAGGGTAAGATGGTCTCCTGTTTGCTCAGGCACAAACAAATTAATTACAAACATCTAAGCTTCATATAAGTGGCCAGATATGCACTCATGTTTACATAGTGTTATTCAGTGACATTCGTTTTTGAGAATTCACTTACATGGAGTGTCAGTGAATTCTCATGTAACACAGGCTACACAGCACAGCTAACAGCTGTGCTAACAGCTAGCTAACATGCTAACCGTTTTTCAAACAATTAAATAAACAATGTCATATGATACCATGTCATACAAAAACGAATGTTACTGAATAACACTATGTAAACATGAGTGCATATCTGGCCACTTATATGAAGCTTAGATGTTTGTAATTAATTTGTTTGTGCTTGTCCCTGAGCAAACAGTAACAAGTGTAACAAGCTAAGAAACGGTGTAATTGCCATGACCAAATCTGCCAAATGTAACTTTATCAATGATAAAGCCGAGGAAATCAAAAACAATCCTCGGGAACTCTGGAAGTTACTAAACAACCAACTAGGCTGTGGTCAGAAACTAAAAACCAGGTTTACTAACATAAACATCAAATCGAATAACACCCTCATCACTGACAAGCTTGATGTAGCCAACCACCTGAACATCTTCTTTACAAACATTGCAACAAAGCTGGTTAGCAAACTGCCCTCCCACTCTGGGCGTTTTGGTGTAGAGCACATCAAAGCCTTCTACAAAAACCTTGGTGTTTGTAAAGATGATTTCAAAATGGCAATGGTAACAACCGAGGAGGTACTTAAAAAACTGAGTGCCCTCCAACCCCACAAGGCCACTGGCCATGACAATATCCCCTCCAAATTTCTCAGAGACTCAGCCTTTTCCATAGCTCCAGTCATCACCCACATAGTTAACCTCTCCATCAAACAGGGACAGGTCCCCCAAGATTTTAAACTGGCCAAAGTAACCCCCTTGTACAAAAAAGGGAGTAAATTAGAACCCGGCAACTACCGACCTATTTCTATTCTAAGCTCCATCTCGAAAGTGATGGAAAAAATAGTCTATGAACAGGTTGAAAAGTATCTTGCCACTAATAAATTGCTGTACGAGTTCCAATCTGGCTTCAGAACATCCCACTCCACTGACACATGCCTCCTCTATTTGAGCGACCACATCAAACACGAGGTGGACGCTGGAAAATACTGCGGCATGGTCATGCTGGACCTCCAAAAGGCTTTTGACACCGTGAACCACTCCATACTGGTTAACAAGCTTAAAGCTATTGGTTTTGATAGCACATCAGTGAGCTGGATGCAATCCTACCTGGAGGGGAGAGAACAGATGGTGGAGGTGAACGGAACACTGTCCCCTCCCCTCCCAGTGAGCTGTGGCGTCCCACAAGGAAGCATACTAGGGCCTTTACTGTTCCTAATATATGTTAATGACATGACTTCAGCTTGTGACTGCAACTTGTTCCTGTTCGCAGATGACTCAGCACTGCTGGTCTCGGACAGGAACAAACTGCAGGTTGAAAAGACCCTCAGCTCTGAACTCGGTAGAATCTGCACCTGGCTCGCTGATAACAAACTATCCTTACACCTGGGAAAAACTGAATCCATCCTCTTCGGATCAAATAGTAATCTCAGCAAGGCAGATGGCTTCTTGGTTAGAGTGGGTGACAATATTATCACACGAAAAGATCAAATTACCTACCTAGGTTCCATCCTGGAGGCCAATCTTTCCGGCGATAAGATGGCCACCAACGTAATCAAAAAAGTCAATCAAAGAACAAGATTCCTTTACAGGATCTCCTCACTGGTCAGCAAAAACACCTTGAAGACCTTAACAGGAGCCCTCGTACAAGGTTTCTTTGACTATGCATCCACCTCTTGGTACCACAGCACCTCAAAGGCCCTTAAAACAAGGCTCCAGACCTCCCAAAACAAACTGGTCAGGCTCCTACTTGGCCTCACCCCCCGAACCCACCTCACCCCTGCCCACTTTGACAGGCTGGGATGGCTTAGGGTCGTCGACAGAGTACAGCATCTTGCAATGGGTCTGGTCCACAAGATTCGATACACCACCAAGATACCCATGTACCTGTCTAAATACTTCCTTAATGTAAACGAAGTCCACACCCACAACACCAGAGGGAGTGCAACAAACCATGTACAACCCAGATTCGGCACAAACAAGGGACTAAATTCTTTTCGCTCCTATGCCACCAAAATGTGGAACGCCCTACCAACAGTCATTAAGACATGTGAATCCCTTGACTCCTTCAAAACCGCTCTCAAAGGGCACCTACGGATGGCTGCAATTCGAAACTGGCCTCTGTAAAATCTGAATCACCCCCACCCCCCCCCACCCCATTTTCCCTCACTGTATATTGTATCTTTTCCCTTTTTTGCTTCCCATATGATGAATTTAGCTACATAGAAATGTCTATTTGTATGTCTCTAAATGTTTGTATGTCTTTAAATGTTTTGATGAATTGAACAATGTGGACCCTGTTGTAAACAAGTGTAATGCTTAATTGGGTCGTCCACTCACAGTTGACAGTCTTTGTATTGAGTTTGTGCTTAAAATGTACTGTAAATTCTACAAACTGTTAATAAATATTTCAATCAATCAATCAATCAGACCCTCAGTATGGAGTTCCTCTGTACTGAGGATTACCCACAATGCAACACAACATCTTCAACATAAAATGATGTAGGGTTAAACATGAACAAACATTAACAGACAGTTGTAAATTATGAACTGTCGTCACTTTACTATAGGGACCTTAATAACATGTACTAAGGATTTATATATGTTTTAGGAATGTTTTACAAAGCATATGTTAAACATGAACAAACATTAACAGACAGTTGTAAATTATGAACTGTCGTCACTTTACTATAGGGACCTTAATAACATGTACTAAGGATTTATATATGTTTTAGGAATGTTTTACAAAGCATATGTTAAACATGAACAAACATTAACAGACAGTTGTAAATTATGAACTGTCGTCACTTTACTATAGGGACCTTAATAACATGTACTAAGGATTTATATATGTTTTAGGAATGTTTTACAAAGCATATGTTAAACATGAACAAACATTAACAGACAGTTGTAAATGATGAACTGTCGTCACTTTCATCATCATCGGCGGTCACTCGTATCCGAGTATGACTGTCCTCCTCCACTTAATAACATGTACTAAGGATTTATAGATATTTTAGGAATGTTTTACAAAGTATATGTTAAACATGAACAAACACATTTCCCAAATATACAAATAGCTTGTATATATTATACAACATCAGTTACAAATGATTTAATAATCATTTACAGATGTATTATACATGGCTTATTCATGAATAGTTTTACTACTTACTAATACTTTATAAATTATTTGTAAATTTGTTATAAAGGTTTTAGTAATCATTTACAAATGTAAACAAGCAGGTTGTTAATGATTTGTTAATAGTCTACAAACTGCTTATAAACGTTTATAAATGCTTTATCATGGGGTCATTACAAATGATTTAATAATCATTTACAGATGTATATAAATGGCTTATTAATGAATAGTTTACTACTTACTAATACCTTATAAATGATTTGTAACCATAGTTATAACGGTTTTAATAATCATTTACGAATGTCAACAAACAGGTTAATAATGATTTGTTAATAGTCTACAAACTGCTTATAAACGTTTATAAATGCTTTATAACGGGTCATTATTGTAAAGTGCTACCGAATAAATAAATACAGTATAAATGCAAACAACATTTGTACTTTAATTGAGTATTTCCTTTTACTTCTACTCCACTACACCTCAGAGGCAAATATTAATACTGTTACTACACTGCATGTATTTGAAAACTTTAGTTACTAGTTACTTTGATAATTATTAAACACTTCAGCCCTATATACGTACATTCCGGCTATTTGAAACAAGCTCAATGCGTATAGTGATGCGACACATTGTGAGCTTGTAGATCTGCTTTTTTCAAAGTATTTGTACACATTTGAAAACTTGAAATGGGACATTCTGCATAATGAGTAAGTACTTTCTACTTTTGGTACTTGAAGTAAATGTGATGCCAAAATTGCCAATTCCTTTGTACTTTTACTCAAGTACATTTTGAATTTTGGACTTTTACTTGTAACTTCTACATTGCTGTATTGATACGTTTAGGCTACTTATAAAACATTTGAGTACTTTTTCCACCACTGCTTATAATTCAGGAAATGGAAAACCTGTGTTCCAAATACTTCTCTGTCACAGTATGTGGCTCTGTGTTGCTATACACTGACACGAAACAAGACAGGAACGCCCAAAAACGTCACAGCCGGTTTTTTAACAAGACAGGAACGCCCAAAAACATCACATCCGGTGTTTTACCCCGGGCAGAATTTTCTATGGCTGCCAATGCAACTTTTTCCAATCCTTAATCACATACGGCAAACACCTATGCCGATAATATCTAACTTGCGGAGGTAACGTGCCTTGTCCGCGGGCAACAGATCTTTCAACGTATGGCATTGCAAATACGTTAGATAATCGCTACTCTGCGCAATATTGTTTTGAAAATGCCGCAAATTGCATTGCAGTGAACGAGAGCAAATCACAAATCACAAATCTTACCCCGGGGGGTGGGCGGAGCCGCGGAGTCGCAGCTGACGCCCCTCCCTCCGCTCTGATGACGCGTTGTTATGTCAATGTATACTGTGGCTGTGTGTGGGCGTCGGCTTTCCTCCCAGCTTCCAGCCTTGGCACACCTGTCTGTGGTCACCTCATCGCACTCAATTGACACACCTGCCAGCCATCAACTCTTCAGCCCTGACAGTATTTATACCCTGGTCTTCACTCCACTCATCGTCAGATCATTGTTCAACCTTTCATGGTAGTACTATAGCTTGACTCTAGCCAGTGTTTATGTTCTAGTGAAGTTATAGTCTAGTTATATTTCCTAGTATTTTCTCATGTGTTTCCTGCAAACTCAAGCTCCTCTCCTCCAGAACCCAGCTCACCTATTCTACTGCCTGATCGTCTGCCTGCTGCCTGCCTGGACTGCTTTCCTCATCCTCCATGTTTGTTTGCCATGCAACCTTCCACAATCTGCAATTCACCATATTGTGAATAAATATCTGAATTTTGCTCCTGTGTTTGACTCTGCATTTGGGTTCAACTTTCTGCTACCGTGACATTCTCATTCTCATATTTAACCGCAACACCCACAGACAACAAGGATTACTGCTTATAGAGCCCTATTTTATACATAATTGGCTATTGGAAAATAGCAGATCTACAAGCTCACAACACGCCATGATTCATGCGTTGTGAGCCTGTATATCTGCTATTTACTTACTTACGCCTATCGCCCAACCTTGGGCATATAGGCCACGAACAGGCTCTCCAGGCATCCCGGTCCTGGGCCTTTTTCTCCAGCTGTCAATCTGCTATTTGCATTTTACTTTTACTTTTGGTTTAAGTAGATTTTGACGCTAAATGCTTTTGTACTTTTTTCATCAAGAACAATTTATGGTCTCTAATTAAACTACCTCCCCCTGGCCAGCCGGGGCACCTGATGGAGGGGAAAGGAACTGGTCAGAATAACGTGTTCCTTCCATGCACTACGTCCGGCCGGGGAAACTCTCTCCTATAGGTGAAAAGAAGCAGCTTAGACTCTTCATGCATAGAAGGAAGCATGAGGCCACCCCCCCCCCCAGGTTGGCAAAGGAAGTGTAGCGCCCAGGATTAGATTAGATAATTGACACTAGCTGAAAAAATGGGTTACAAAATATAGTCCAGGTGTTTCTTCCGGGTTTATAAACAGCTGGTGGATGGAAATTACGCTATACCGCAGGGCAATTCAACTTGTCGCATACATGGACAAAACGTTTACGGTTTTGTGCCGACGCTGCAAGTTAAAGCCGCACACTGGCGTCATTTCCATCCACCAGCTGTTAACCTTAATGTAACCCTAACCCCAAGGACACTCGAGACGTTTTCTTGATGCCTATTGACGCAAAAGTGTGCCTGCACCTTGAACGGGCTGGCCGCCAGAGCGCAGACATCTGGGTCAAAGATTAGAGGAAGTGAAGAACATCAACTGACACACAGTGCGACGGCGGAGCTATAGGGCCCGCCACACGCCTGCCAGTCGCTGCCAACTATACTCTGGCTCTGGGGTTTCTTCTTCTTCTTCTTCCCCGTTCCACTCCTCTCTCAGACCATGTGCACATGCAGTCATAAATCAAGGGACCAGAAGAACTGTCCCCGCAATGATAGAGGCAAATTATTACAGCTGAAACACACAAGAATACGGGCATGATTAACGTGTCCGTGGGGTGGGGGGGGGGGGGTGCTTCAAAAGAGGTAGACGCGGAGACATGATTTATTACCCTCCACACACAGACACGAAATGAAGGGGGGGGGGGGGGGGGGGGGGTTGGGGTGGTAGGTATACTGAATATATTGAGTCTGGTGCTGCTGCATCTGTCTAAACTCAGCCTCATGGTTCTGTCGCGATGAGAATTGTTTTACTTACGTCAAATTATCAATACTGCAATGTAGTAGAACTACTCCATTATATTACAAGTAAAGGTCCAGAATTGTAAATGTACTTGTAAAAGTATTGGCATCAAAATGTAGGCTACTTAAAGTACAAAACGTGGAAAGTATACCCATGCAGATTATCCCATTCTCAAATGTACTATAAACTATAGAACATGGGGACAGTTGAAAGCATGCAGCCACCAAACAAACACACTGTGCATGTCTTGGGAAATACTTCACCTGAGAGGATGAATTAATGAATGAATTAATTAAACTAACCTCATACTGCCAGGATTTCCCTCCATTCAACCCTTATTTTGAAGAGCCAAAAACCCACGACCGGATCTTCTTACAAAATGTTACTTACACTGGAACCCACTCAAGGACACTTTGAGGCCCACTGGGGTAGCAGAGTGTTTCCAGTGAGCCAACACGCACAATAGCAGCACACTGACTCTGTTTGACCAGAATGGAACAGAGCCTTCATTAGTATCAGTGGTAACACCTGTGAAGGAAGTATAGGGAAGGGGGCCAATAAGTTCTTTCCAAAATGGTGTGTGCACATATAGAGCCCATGAGAGCGATGCACAGCCCAGGCAGACATTCACACAGCGACACACCAGCCAGCAGGTGGGACGAAATCCGGGCACGGCGGAGACGTATAGTCGTGACGTATTATCTTCCGTCGTGGCTTATTAATAATAATTCGCCACGACTTAATAATAATTCGTCGCAGCGTTAAGAATCCGTCGTGGCGTGAGGACTAGTCGTGACGTATTATCTTCCGTCGTGGCTTATTAATAATAATTCGCCACGACTTAATAATAATTCGTTGCAGCGTTAAGAATCCGTCGTGGCGTGAGGACTCGTCGCGGCACTCGTCGGGGCTATATCTACCTGTTTGCGACGTAAAAGGTTGCCTTTGGTATTTTGTGGTATTGGAAGGCATGCCTTTCCGTGCGCATCGTGCCCGGCGATCGGCCCACGCGCCCCCGCCGGCCCGGTTCCGTGGACCTCTCCGCCGTCTCCAGGCGAGCCTGCGTTCCCGAGCTCTCACCTCTTTTGTGCACCGAAAAGAGCAGATCTACCCCCGCACGTGTGTGTGTGTGTGTGTGTGTGTGTGTGTGTGTGTACGTGCGTTTCTACTGTTACGCTTATAAGAGAGAGAGAGAGAGAGAGAGATTGAGGGGGGGGTGGAACCCCTTCATATAGCCTACTACCAGTCACTGGTAAGTAAAGTGATTCAGCGTCTCTCTCTCCCCTGAGTGACCGGCTGCCGCCATCGCGCAATCAATCAATCAATCCACACCGATCACTTTCCCCCTCTCTCTCTCCCTATACCCGTGGAGAGAGAGAGAGAACCAGGCGACCATGCGTTCCAGAGCTGTAAACTCTTTTGCGCACGAAAAATAGCAGATCTGCCAGCTCCAAAACCACGCCCCGGGCGGCCTTCCCCCGTGGACCCTTGGGGGGGGGGGGGGGGTGTGGGTCCCTTTGCACTTTGTGTAGAAGCTGCGTATAGCCTGGGGGGGGGGTGACCCCCCGGGGGACCCCCCAACACAATATGGGGGGGACCCCAACACAATAGATAACCTACAAGGACATATGAATTTATATACAATCATCAAAGCAAGTCTGGGACCGAGTCCACTTCAATTCGGCATAGAGTAGGGCAAACGCCGATCACTCTCTGCTGAATTCTGAACGTCTGCACCTAAATTGACGCATACACGCACACACGTACACACACATACTCCTCTCTCTCTCTGTCGCTCTAATTAATTAGTCTCATGTCGCGCAGGTGCGTCTAGATTATTCCGGCGGATCCTGCCGGGAGCTGCCTATGCCATAGAAAGCATACAGTAGGTGGACCCAAGACTACTCGATTTGCCGCTCACTTTATGCATACCCTCTATTCATTGGGAAAAAAACTGTCTGTTTTTGATATTTATGTCTGATAATATCACAACTTAACAATGAAATGTTAGCCGCATCCATATTCGGTGCAAATTATCTACATTTGTCAAACCCCCCCCTTAGACGCGTCCCTGGAGCCGTCCCTGGATGGAGTATGATAGATTGGAAGCATAGCTCCTTCAAGGCATTCACGATTCACGAACCAGAACAGATTTGTTTATTTTCACTTGGAAAAGATTAATAAATAATAATTGACAGGTGATGATGGCTCGATCAACTCCCCAGCGGGCATTTGGGTGAGAGAGAGAGAGAGAGTGAGAAAGAAGACACAGACAGAGAGAGAGAGAGCGGGGATTGCAGCGTAATAACAGATGAGAAATGTCATTTGCATATCTCAGGACTACATCACAGGACAGCCGTGGAGGGGGCCTTTGCGCGCAGTTTTGCATATTGAGAGAAATTTCCGGTGCTTTGTAGAGAGCCGCATGTTTATGTGCAATATTTAAGAGCACGAAGATAAAGGTCACGCTGAGAAGGGGATCGAGGCACGCAAGCGCTTTGACTCGTGGAATTAAAAATGCAATGAGGAGATGAGAGTTTTCATTAAAAAAAAACCACTCTTCATGACATGTGTTTGTTTGGGCCCTGCACACAATCTCCAAATCTGAGGCCATGGTTCTCAGCAGGAAACCGATGTATTGTGCAGTCCGGGTAGGGAATGAGACATTACACCCAGCCCCAGGTGAAGGAGTTTAACTATCTCGGGGTCTTGTTCACGAGTGAGGGGAGGACGGAGAAGGAGATCAGCCAGAGAATCAGAGCAGCAGGGGCGGTATTGTAGTCGCTGTACCACACTGTTCTGACTAAAAGAGAGCCAGAAGGCAAAGCTATAAAAAAAAATCGTTCCTACTCTCACCTATGGTCATGAAGTGTGGGTTCATTACCGAAAGAATAAGGTCACGGATACAGGTGGACAAAATTAGTTTTCTTTGACGGGTAGCTGGCATCTCCCATAGAGATATTTTGAGAAGTTCAGTCACGAGAGAGATACTCTGAGTAGAGTCGCTGCTTCTTTGCTTGCAAAGGAGCCAGCTTAGGTGATTCGGGCATCTGGTTAGGATGCCTCTCGGGCATCTCCCTAGGGAGGGCCTCGAGGCACGCCCCACTGGGAAGAGACTCTGGGGCAGACCAAGGCGCAGTTGCAGGAATCACATCAACTCACTGGCCTTGGAACAACCTCGGGATCCCCCAGGAGGAAGTTACTAAATGTTACTCTGGAGAGGGAAGTCTGGAGCTCTCTGGTGGAGCTTTTGCCCCGGTGACCCAACGACGGATAAGCGGTTGAAGATGGATGGATGGATGGATGGATGGATAGTATAAAATATTCTCATCTGTCACTTTATACATAAATCATGTTGAGTCTGTCTGTGTCAGTCCTTGGTTCCCTGATTGGAAAACTCACAGATTGGCCAAGCTTTGCATCTTATTTGTGCTGCTCACAGGTCAGATGACACGTTTGACAACAAGTACAACAATTACTGCAAAAATGGCTGGAGCATGCATTCACAACTTGCATTGTTCTCGACTTGCATCAGACATGAGTAGGCCAAAATGCCAAAATTGCAAATTGGTAATATTTGGTCAATTGTCTTTTCCTGCGAGTGCGTTGACAGTATAGCCGAATGTGAGCCACTCAAGTCATCTGTGCTGTGAACAAAACAATTCCTCAAAAGTACACAGGTGGCTCAGTGGAAAACTGGGATGTCGGGACGACCCATAAGTGTTCATTTGGTTCCATTTGTACACTCAGAGTTACAGAAACGTAAAGGTCCATTTGGATCCCTGGAGGTCCCTGAACCCAAAGAAGAGGAACGTTTCGACCCGACTAGGTCTTCATTGGGCAAATATTACAATGACAGAAAAAATAGTAAATATATACAAAAATCATTGATTAATGCATAGCACCTGGGAGTGGGAAGGAGCACAGCAACCTAAACCAATCTCAGGGCTAGAACCTGTCAGTCCACCCATCGGAGGAGAATTTACCTGAGCAGATAAACTTTACACACTTAAAACAAACAATCAATAGAAAACATTTTCATGAGTAAAAACATTAAAAGTCATGATTGATGATAATGATTAAAAGCACATACAAGTTAATAGGACATCCAACAAAATGTGTATAGGCCTATCCATGATAGGGTTTCTGATATTGTGCCTGGTGAGCTTTGAACCAGGGATGTTCTGCACTGGGGAACTGCACCATGCATCAGGAGACATGGTAATGAGGAAATAAATCCAATGAGTTTCTCGTTGGAGAAGTAACCTTTCAAGATCACCACCTCTGGGTGGTTTTTCAACCTTCTCAATACCAACATTACCAAATGATTAAGATTATGCCCCGTCTTTTTAAAATGAGCTGCAACAGGATTGCGTTTGTCACCAGTTCCTATACAGCTCCTATGTTCGGTTATCCTAGTGCCGGTTATCCTAGTGCCCACATATGCCAACCCACAAGGGCACCGGATAAGATATACCACTTCAGTCAGGACAACTCAAGGATGGATGTAATATATATTATTGAATATAGGATGAGCAATACAGTATAATGTATTATGATTTGGCGATTATGATCAAGCGCATCAGTCCCGGCCATAGGGACTCCGAATCCCCCGTACCTAAACAGTAGATCCAAAACGACAGGTGGTAGCTGGGATGGAGGTGGGTGAGCAGCAGGTTTGTATACAGCGGCACGCTGATACAGCAGCAGCAAGAAAGGAAGCAGGCAGAGGAATGCAAACCTCCGCTTAAAGTAGCCGGTATGAAGATGGAGTGAGTGTGTGATTGGCTCAGTGATTGGCGGATGTTCTTCCTCTTCTTTGATGTTTGCCTTGATGCCTGAAATCCAGCACCTGGCCTGATTATAGGCATTGATACACAATCTTCTCTGTGAACGGTCCCTGAACCCGACCTTTTAAACTGCATTATAATAAGATTGTGCCTAATTCAGGACACATGCACAAACTGCAGCAACGCCTGAACAAAGTGGTGTTGTTAGTCATGTATGGTGAGGGTTTGTATTGTGTGTGACGTCCGCCAGCCTTGAACTCAGCGTATATAAAGTGTGAAAAACTGTTTTTAGAAAGAGTCCATCCAGGAAGATTATTCAAACACTCAATAGCTTAAAAGTTATTTTATAACAGCCTTTCTGTGAATTAACCACTGCTCCTGTAAGGTATGAGGAGGCCCCAGACTCGAGTCAGCCTCACTGAGTGTCCGTCTGGCTTAACGTCTCAGGTCTACCTTCATGAATACGCAAAGACGGGCCACAATGACCTGTACTGCCACATGCAGAGCAAAGGCCAGATCCCTTCAGCAGCCTGTCAGATGATCAACAGCTCTCCAAACAGCCAGAAACAAGAAGACGTAAACCAACCAAGATTGCGCTGTCATCAACAGTTTACCAAGACTATTGTAAATCAGCCAGGAGAAGTGAAGACTCATCAGACAACTTACACAGGAAGGAAACCCCAAGTCTGTAAAGATTGTGACAGGAGTTTCAGTTTTTTGAGTAACCTGAAGTCACACCAGCGTTGCCACACTGGAGAAAAACCTTTCCACTGTAAACAGTGTGACAAGAGTTTCAGTAGTCTAGATGCTTTGTCAGTACACCAGCATATCCACACTGGAGAAAAACCTTTCCATTGTAAACATTGTGACAAGAGTTTCATTCAGTTATGTCACCTGAAGTCACACCAGCGTATGCACACAGGAGAACAACCTTTCCATTGTAAACATTGTGACAAGAATTTCTACCATTTAGGTGACTTGAAGACACACCAGCGTATTCACACCGGAGAAAAACCTTTCCATTGTAAACATTGTGACAAGAGTTTCAATATGTTAAGTCACATGAAGTCACACCGGCGTATCCACACAGGAGAAAGACCTTACATCTGTAAACATTGTGACAAGAGTTTCATTGAGTTAAGTCACCTGAAGTCACACCAGCGTAGGCGCACGGGAGAACAACCTTTCCATTGTAAACATTGTGACAAGAATTTCTACCATTTAGGTGACTTGAAGACACACCAGCGTATTCACACTGGAGAAAAACCTTTCCATTGTAAACATTGTGACAAGAGTTTCATTCAGTTAAGTCACCTGAAGTCACACCAGCGTATCCACACGGGAGAAAGACCTTACATCTGTAAACATTGTGACAAGAGATTCAGTCATATATGTAACCTGGAGACACACCTGCGTATCCACACGGGAGAAAAACCTTTCCACTGTAAAGAATGTGATAAGAGTTTCAGTCGTCTAGATGTTCTGAAAATACACCAGCGTATCCACACTGGAGAAAAACCCTACGTCTGTAAACATTGTGACGCAAGTTTCAGACGTCTTGATTATTTGAAAAGACACCAGCGTATCCACACTGGAGAAGAACCCTACCACTGAGGCACACAAACGTGCGCACATGCCATGCACACACGCATACACACTGAACCCTAGCATACGTATTCTGGGCATTCCGTAATTATTCTGACTACACATACGTCATCTCCTAGAATGAGCGAATAGAGCGTCGCAGTCCCACCCCGGACGAGTGGCCCGGAAGAGAATTTCCAAATATTTTTTTCTCATAGAGACGTTTCAGAAAGTATTCATTTAAAGATGGAGTGCCATGATTTTTTTCCATCCTAAAACATGATCATCAGTGTATCCTTCTACCCTAATAGACAGGGGGTACACAAGCACATGGCCGTTTATCCGTGCTCCTTCTCCTACCAAACCACACATCTGTCCATGCAAAATAAAATCTGCACGCTCCCAGAATACATCTGCACTACATTGCATCCACGCAACTGTCATATTTACTGTACAAATATGACTTTTGTCAAACACACTGTTATTGAGCAAGATCACCAGCCTACATCAAAATCGTCATCACTTTGCAGACTTACGCCAACTCCGTTCAATTCATGGGGCCAGTCCAATGGCGCATTGTAGTCTCTCAGCCCCCTACCCCTCTGGCTGCTGTGCCGGACAGGCGAACACACACATGACGGCCACCGCCAGCAAAACGACCCGAAAAACCCATCTCTCGCCTATCGCACGGCAAACGCCACACAACTACGCTTGGTGAACGCAGCTAATAATAACACTGTAGGAGTTTTAAGTTGTCGGCGAGTCATCAGATCATTGTGCATTTCACACTGCATTTCACACTTTTTTTTTTAATCGGCTGTCATTATATCTTTGTGGCTTTCACAGTAAACGATTGATCGCCTACCACACTACAAGAGTTCACCAAGATGTGATCCATATAGGCAGCGGCTACATATATATATTTTTATTCCAATTCATTTTGACATGCACGTGCACGGCACGCCACACACACACATTTAGCCATGCAGGCTACACACAGGGCGGCATTTTTGTGATAGCGCTATAGCGAGACAGGACGTTATAATCTTGAGTTTCATTAAATAACTGTGTCTCCCTCCGCACGCACACACACACACACACACACACACACACACACACACACACACACACACACACACACACACACACACACACACACACACACACACACACACACACACACACACACACACACAGCACACAAGGTCCAAACCAAAAGATTGCTCTGCACTGTTGATTCCGGTGTGGTTTTCAACATTATTCAAGTGAAATGCGTAACGGCAATATTGGGCTAATATAGCCCAATATTGAGTCTGTCAACTCCCGCAATTTCCTTCTTCCCATATTGTGCAGCAACGTAACTCTGGGATGAGCGGCCCGGAGGGCCGCAAAATTCTAGTTATTAGAATATAAGGAGGAATAACTTTTTCCAAAAAGTGTACATAGTATTTGTTAAAATCATGCTTTTATGTGGACACGCCCTGCACCAGTTCATTAAGTATGCCTGGTTTGCCTGGTGGGTGGTGATGGCTGGTGATCCACCTGAACTGAAGCCGCACCCACAGCTGTAGTTGTATGATAAAGGGGGAGGGGTTAGGGGAGGGGCTGATAGTGTGATGTCACTATACTGTTTATTTCATTGGTTTGTGTTGGTTATTCCCGTTTGACTGTCAAGGGTTCAGCCTCCAGGAAGAAACCCTAAATACAAAGTTAATACACCATTGCACATAAAAATGACTCCTGGGTGTCTAATGAAGTACTGTCACCTCATAGAAACATGAAAAAACTTTAAAGAACTGTAAGCCTCGGACAAAGCCAACTCGGATGGTGACAATGTGCACATTCCCTAATGATATTCCAATGGTAAGCTGTGTTGTTTTCACCCCATAAAGCAATGGCGGATTCGGACACACCCCGAAATCCCTTTTCAGTACGTGTGTCTCAAAGAATAGATAACATCAAACACAAAGTTGGGGGAAATAGCTGTTCTACAAGCTGAATTGTAAGCTTGTAAAAGTTGTAGATGGGCTATATTTTCATTATTGGCATGCAGCAAAGAATAAATTGTTCACTTTGAGCAGAGGCAGTGAGAGACGAGTCAAATAAATAAAACTGCAACAAGGTTTTTGCACATTAATGCTAATTCGTGCACAGGCGGAAAACATTTTGGCCAAAGCATTAAAGCAAGCTTTTAGTGTCGCCTCTAAGAAGCCTGCGGACGGACACGCACGCACGCACGCACGCACGCACACACGCACAAGCATACACAGAATTACACACACACACACACACACACACACACACACACACACACACACACACACACACACACACACACACACACACACACACACACACACACACACACAGGTCTTTGTGTATTAATGAGACAGTCAGTCAGGCCTCTCCATCCACTACTTTATTTAAGCCCATCTGGTCCAGTCGGAGTCAGCCAATATCTCAATTAGCACCTTTTCCTCCGACAGGTCTGTACAGAAAATCCCCCGTAACGTCTCCCCTCGCCGCGAGGCAGCCACGTACTCCTCTACAAATAACAGCTGCATCTTGTTGCCATCTGATTAAAATAGATTAATTAATTACAGAGCACTGAGCCTGTTGTTGGTGATTAATGAAGCAGCGACGCCCAATCAGTTCACCAAGCACGAAGACTGATTGGCTCTCCTCTCTCTCTCTCTCTCTCTCTCTCTCTCTCTCTCTCAGTCTCTCTCTCTAGAGCACTTACTTTACTGCTAAACCAAACCTTATGCGACCTTATGCTAGGTCCTATGCAGCTATGGGCAATAATGTTACTAAGTAAGGATCCTGGTCAAGCTTTCAATGCTGGTCAAAATGATTAAGCAGTGTCAATAAATATATTTGCTGTAGCTCAGAAAGAGGGTTTGTTTTCTTACCTTGTTGTGAGCAAACTAGTCTGGCAGTCCCAGATATTTCTCCTAAAGTGTCTTCTAAAGTGTCTCTCTCAAACACGTCCATTGTGTATGGTTTTTAGCGACAAGCAGACGAAATCAAATTTGTTTGTTTACATCCAAAGGCATTCCAATAATACGCTTCAGGAGTGGGTGTATACAGATTTGGACCAATCAGATTGTTTTTTTTAGGTAGGCATACCTATCGGATCTTCTTTCTAAACAAACTAGTCAAAACAAGTCAAAGTCAATCAGTTTTCCTGATGTCATAAACGGTCAGAATCAGCTTTTGTTGTTGATGAGTGCCCGCGGCGTATCCTACCCGCCGTGCGCATTCCCAGACCCCAGTACAGTGTGTACGCTACTCCACACAGCTGGTTGAGGGTGTTAATAATCCAAAAAAGTTCATTACAGAAAAATAGTACAGAGGCCGAAGCCTTAAAAGTAAAAAGAGTATACAATACAGAGAATCTGTGTTAAGTTGTCAGCTCGGAGGAATCAAGGAAGAGAGCTCCTCTCCCTTGATCATAAGCATTTTTACTATGATATGATGCAACTTTCCACACCCACTAGGACGTGCCGTTGCTACAGTTACATTCCAAAACACTTCTAAGCATATAGTTCTTGTTAAACATTACAGTTCCTACATATCGCCTTACATGAATAGCGGCATTGGTTAATACATCTCTACGTGTCTCATCTAAGCGCTCTTCGTCTCATAGAGGGCCCCTGGCTTCCTGTCAGTTCTAACCAGTGTTGGGCGCGTTACTTTAAAAAAGTAATTAGTTATAGTTACTTCTCCAAAAAAGTAACTGAGTTAGTAACTGAATTACTCTATTGTAAAAGTAACTAGTTACTAGGAAAAGTAACTATTTGCGTAAAAAAAGTTGTAATATATGTCTAAGAATTTGGATTGTTTTTGGGAGCAGGTTTCACAAGATGCATAGAGTAGAACAGCATAGACAGGTACTTACAAGTTACAACTTACACATAAGACATAATAACCTTTTGCCATGAGGGAGAAATAAACTTCAACTTCAATGTATTGCACTTCAATATAATATTTATTGAACCTCAACAGTAAACCAGGTGTAATTGCCTACACCAGTGGCACAGTATCCCATTCTTCCTCTGTGTCCTCATCATCCTGGGTAGACATCTGGACCTTATACTCTGTACGGACAGACTCGCCCCAGTGTGTAGCCAAGCTGAGAAATTCAATTTGCAAGGCCTCGGGAGTGGCATTTCTGCCGGCAGGGATACCTTCACGTTTCAAGTCATTGAATCTCCGCGGGGAAAATCTGTGTACAGTTCTCTGTTTTTAGCAAAACGTCAGGAAAGACTTTCATTGATTGTATACAGAATTTCATTGTGTACTTTAATCTCATACTTACGCATCTGAAATGGTTGTATCACCACATAATTCGCCTGGCATAATTTATTTCTTTTTTTTTGTCTCAGGTCCGGCAGAGCAACTTCCACCTCTGCGTCCTCACAGTCACACTAATTTAACTGCTCGTTCGCCCACTTCACAAAGCTGTCTACTGCTGTTTTTACGTCTGCAAAGCCTCTTGCACATTTCTTCTCCTCTTGTGTGCTTGTGACAAACCGATGGGCAGTGATCAAATCCATTCCAATCGCTTGCAAGTAGTTGGATAGTGGTGTTGTTTTTTGAAAGATGCAGAGAAATGTCTGGGCAGTGAGGACAGTTTGGTATTGTAGCAGGTTATCTGCATAAACACTTTGCGCGCATAGTCGCCTTATTATTTGCAAGGATACTCAGGGCCCTGAGTGTCACTATGAGGTCAATGTAAAGACATCCAGCTGGATTCCCAAACCTCCCAAAAAACTTTGTAAGCGCATCATCTTTAGCCCACCATCGCGTTTCACCTATTGGTGACAACGGCCTGTGTCGTGTGCCATTGCTCACGCCCTCCCATACATTCATTCGTTGGTACGAGTCTCACCAGAAAACAGCAATGTCGTTTAATAACACTAAATTCAGTACATGGCTATAACACCATACGTGTACCTGCAGAGCCTTAGATGAGTGCTGACAAGCCCCTGTATTCCCCTTGCATGTTAGCCGCGCCATCTGTGGCATTACCAACACAGTTAACCAGATTAATATCCATGTTCTCCATGACACGTTTCAACAAATCAACAAAGCACTGGCCAGTGGTCACCTTGGTATTGACAAGTGCTAGCATTCGCTCCTGTATCTTTGTGTCAGTCACATAACGCATTATCACTGAACACTGGTCTTTAGCGGTAATGTCTTGTGTGGTATCGATTTGAATGGAATACATCCCAGCCTCTTTAACCTCAGCAGCAATACTCTCTTTAATGAGACGTCCAATAGCTTCTATGACAGTTGTCTTGGAGAGGATAGCCTGGAACTCACCTATGTTCCATCACCTAAAACGTCTGGGTTTCCGAGGCTATGGAGAGGAGAGTCACCAGTGAACGTCGTGCAGCCGTTTGCTTTTCTCTACACATGAACTGACATGTGTCTGCATGCTTACGTCATATTTGCTCAACAAGATAACGAGTTCTAAAAAAGTGCCATGGTCAGCAGCTTCGTCTTCCAAACTGTATGCAGCCTCTAATTTGCCTCCCCTGTGACTGAGCCAACGTTTTCCAATTACTTTAATGATGTCAATAACACGCTCTAAAATCTGTCGCCTTTGACGCACCATCTCTGGCTAAGGCCATTTGTTTGCTATTAAAAGGTAGGCGTATGCAGCATCTCTATGAGCCCTGAGTATCTCATACTCTTTTATCCGTTGACCGATATGTCTCCAGTCCTCCATTCCCACAGTGAAGGGGTTTCAATTTTTGAGAATGCCAAGCACACAGAGCAGTATAATGTATGTGATTTCTCACAGTATGTTAACCACGATCGCCATGTCCCATTCTTGCTGCAATTAAAGTCTTAACTGTGCTGTTGGTGGTTGACTGAAATGGATGAGACTTGAAAAATAAATCCAAATCAACCGATTTTGGCCGTGTAAAGTAATTAAATGCAGGCTCCTTCCCAGGCGGGCCAGCCCCCTCCTGATCAGCGACGACTTCACTAACATTAGGCCGCCTATACCTGCTTCTTTTTCATTCACTTCAGCCTCAGCCGTAACATTATTATTGTCGTCCTGACTCAGACTCTCCTCCTCACCCTCGGGGTCCTCGGGGATAACAATGCACGGTGGTGGAACCGGAGCAGCGCTGGGTGAAACACCACCACCACCGCCATGATGCTCCTCCGCAGCAGTGGTGCTGCTAGTGCTAGCCGGCTCCTCTGCAGTTTCGTCGACGACAACAACACTCTGCATGCCAAGCCTGCTGCTGGGCTTTTTTCCTGCGTTCCGCCTCGAGACTCCTTTCTCTTCTTCGCCCGTGCTTTCTCCGCATCACCCTTGGTCTTTACCGGCTTTTTTCTTAATCCATAATGTCACTTTTTCATTCACTTTTTCTTCCGCTGTGTCACCTGTTAATTTCCTTCCTCACTATAGCCTGTGCTAGCCTTTTTTTTATTTAGCATACGTCAGAGTAAAACGGAGCAAACCACTTCAGTGGCAGAGGGGGAACAGAGGCCCCAGCACCCCTCCACCAATGTCACAACCCCCCTACAGAGTGACTGGGGAGGCCCAATTCTCTAATAGGGCCGGCAGCAGGCCGGTGTTTTATTTTATTTATTTTCTGCGCTCGGGCCGGCCCCACCCTGCGCAGCCGTTCTGTCAAATGCCAGAATTGCCAGACCGTCCAATCCGGGCCTGGTTTTAACAGCGGGAGAACAACGGCGAGCGATCATAAATGTCGCCAAATTGCACCCTGTCGCTGGACGATGTTGCCCGAAAATATTATTTTTAACTTTTCGGTCGACGTTCACCCACCTATCGCCTGTTCGCCTGCTATCGCCAGTAGTCGCCGGGTCCTATGGACAAATAATGCATTTCCGGAAGATTCGTCTGTCTGTCACCCACTGTTAAAACGCACTGTAAGGCAGTGGTTTTCAACACTTTATTTTTTAATAGTTAGAATGGCCAGTCTACAAGCTCACAACGTGTCAATGTAGATTGTCTAGTTGAACTATTCCATTTTTTCCTCAAAATATTAAAAAAGGGAAGGCAAAGAAGTTTAGGGATAAGGGGTTTAGCGGTGACGAAAATGGAGCCCTTAGCCTCTCAGTCAGACCCAAAACTAAATATTATTTTGATACCGTTGGATAAGGTTTTGTCCACAATTGCACTGATGTGGTATAGGAGAGATAACAGTACATAACAGTATAGATAACAAGTCAATTCTTGGCAAATTTAATACTGCTGATGCTTAACAATAGTTTTTTTCTTAAGCGTAAAATTAAACGCTTAATTTTACGGTTAATTCTCTCTCAAGAGTTAAAGATAATCTCTCAATAATTACCAGCTCCCCATCGATTATCCCGCTTATTACAAAGAATAAAGATAATAATATATGTATCCAAATGTAACAACAAAACAATTTGATTTGGTTGGATGAAGAATTTCATTGCTTACATTAATGTTCCATTAATTTCGAATAAGCTCAAAGCTGCTAGACTTTCAGAAAATGTGCTTATTTAAAGTGTTGATGGCAAATCGTGTTCATTTATGTAGCCTATAATGTTTATATTTACTTGTAAATTGCAATGTGTTTGTTTATGGCTGTAATGTTGGATATGGAAGAAAATAAAGCAATGCAGACTCGAGCCAGAGTCTTTGATTAGACAGCGGTCTGTTATTGAGTTTGGCGGTCATTAAAAAAATCACACCTATGTGAAATGAGCTGCTCAACAACACCGCTGGCTGGCTGCAGATAGTTGTATAGTGCTTAGTGTGAATGGCCCTTTATAGGCTGCTCAACAGTGCCACTTTAGGTCACCCAGCGGTATTGTAGCTTTCCGTACCCAGGCAGACAGATATACACACAGACATACACACGCGGCTCGTCATTGGAGCTGGTAGGCACCGCTCAAAAATGAGAGACAGATGGATGCCCAATCAGAATCAAGCAAGATGTGTAATAAAGCTTCATAGCGTTCTGTTTTAAGCCCAACACACGTCTGTGAACGCCGCGCATCAATACAGCCGCCTCCGTTATTTGCAATGAACCTATCCCACACCGGCGGCGGCAGACGCTCGCTGGTGCGCGTTCACGCCTCGACTGACGCTCCGATGCGCCGCTGTTCTATTTTCCAGGCTGCCGCACGGCCTCCATCCGGGAATCCGTGGGCGTGGCTGGCCAGCCGCGCTGTAGTGCGCTGCGTCCTGCGGGTGTTGCTGTGCGGCTATGACGTGCGGCAATACTGTGCCGCGTCGCTGCGCACCCGCTTCACAGACGGCGTGTGTTGGGCTAGTTGTACTAGACCGTGATGATTATATATTATGTCCAAGTGAATGTTGCTCTGTCAAATGTGTACTTGAGTTATAGTACTGGACCAAATACTTGATTTAGAACATTCTTACTGCAATTATTCAAAAGTATAGGCCAAATGCTTTAAAAAACTGTTCAGAATTATTCAAAAGCACAAACTACAAAGTACATTTTATTCGTAATATATTGTCTGCGGCGTCGTTTTCGGTCCAAAGTTGTTACTTTTCAAGGAGATGCATAGCATAGCATGTGTTCTGAACTTCTGATTGATCCAATATACACTTATACACTAGTTATATTTAGTCACAAGCTCTTGTTGGTACTTTACATTGTCTCTTTTTGTTGTTGTTGTTGTTTTTGTTGCAAAAATAGCAGATCTTCAAGCTCGCAGACTAACATCATTTTTGCTACTTTTGTGTGTCACTGTATAGTATGATGAAGTATATACGGGGAATTCATTTGCAGGAACATGGAGAATGTGGAGGTTTCCGCCTGTCCGACAGCATCAATGTGGGGGAATCTTCATCATGCCGCTGGCACAGAGCCGTGACAAAACAAAGTGTTATCGCCTGAGGACTCAAAGAAGTGTTTCACAAACAACTTGGAGCTCAATACACTTAAGACTGCTGGAATGAGAAATGATTGATCTCCGTTAAGAACTTCCCCTGTTGATCAGTTGATCAATACTATATATTTACATGTGCATGTAGAAAGGTGAGCTGTCGAGGCACTCGCAGTGGTATGGGGCGGCATGGCATTGGTATACGACCTCCCGTTAGTTCGACCATCACAACCTTACTAACCATATCGCTAACACTAACCTACACATAACCGCAAGCATGGGAGCAGTGCATGTTCGCCATCCTTTTTTCACCTTAGAAATATTGCACGAATCAGAGCCTATAATGTCCTTGGACGATGCAAAAACGCTAATCCACGCCTTTGTTTTCTCTCGGCTTGATTACTGCAATGCACTTTTTTCAGGACTGCCTAAGAAAACAACTGACAGATTACAACTTGTCCAAAATGCAGCAGCCAGAGTTTTAACTAGAACTAAGATGAGAGAACATATTACTCCAGTTTTGGCATCACTGCACTGGCTTCCGGTTGTTTTTAGGATTGATTTTTAAATTATATTACTTGTCTATAAAGCCCTCAATGGTCTCGCACCTTCCTACCTACATGACTGCCTGCCTAAATATGTCCCAAACCGCCCCCTAAGGTCTTCCACTGCTGGCCTGCTCGCTTTGCCTAAAAAAATGGCAACTAAAAAATACGGGGAAGCAGCTTTTTGCTTCTAAGGGCCATCGGCATGGAACAAGCTCCCTCTGTACCTTCGTCAGGCAGCCTCTGTAGACATTTTTAAAGCTCAGCTCAAGACCCACTTCTACAACATTGCCTTTAAGTGATCTTATATTTTTTGTTATTCATGTCCTCACTGTATTGCATTACTGCTTGTTTTTTAATGTCGTTGCCTTGCTTTTCTTTTCTTTTATGCTTTGCTTTTATTTTATTCTCCATTGTTCTGTAAAGCACTTTGAGCTGCATTTGATGTCATGAAAGGTGCTATACAAATAAAGTTTTATTATTATTATTATTATCCTTAATGCATGTTCACCAACCTTAATGCATGTTCGCCAACCTTAATGCATGTTCGCCAACCTTAATGCATTTTCGCCAACCTTAATGCATGTTCGCCAACCTAATGTATGTTCGCCAACCTTAATGCATGTTCGCCAACCTTAATGCATGTTCGCCAACCTTAATGCATTTTCGCCAACCTTAATGCATGTTCGCCGACCTAATGCATGTTCGCCAACCTTAATGCATGTTCAAAACATCACAGTATATCAGAAGATCAGGAAAAGGGAAACAAAGGGTATGAATGTGAATTACATAGGTTGCAAATAAAACAAAGACAAATTTCAAAACGAATCCACCGCGGTGCATGCAGCTGGGCTGACTTTATATATGAACACAATGTGATGTATGCGCACACACCATTTTGGAAAGAGCTTGGGCCCCTTACCTACTTCCTTCACAGGTGTTAGCGATTGTACTAATGACGGCTCTGTTCCATTCTGGTCAGGGTGCAGCTGTCGTGCATGTTGGCTCACTGGAAACACTCTGCTGCACCAGTGGGTCTCAAAAGTGTCCTTGAGTGGGCTCCAAATATGGTGTGTAACTCTGAGAGTGTCCATTTGGTTCCATTTGTACACTCTCAGAGTTATGGGGGTCATTGAAATTTAAAGTTTTGAGAAACGTGTTGAAGTCAGAAATGAAGAGCTTAGTATATCCATCTGGTCAAAACCACGGAGAGCTCCCTAGATACGAGGGATTAGTAAGTGTACGGCAACGTGCATGCGTGAACAGCTGGAGTATGGTGAGGCCAACCCCCCAAAAAATCAATAAATAGAAAATACCCGATTGTACGCTGAATTGATTATGTGGAGCGGCCGTTTATTTTTCATACAATGCTCCGCTGAAACGAATATTCTTTGCTTATATATTCAGTGTAAGGTGCTTACAATGCCAGAGAGACGTTCTGCAGTGGGCAGATTTGTTGATTTGTTTACACTTTTCAGATAATCTAGTCATACAATCTAACCTGTTTGGTTGTTCAGAGAGAGAGAGAGAGAGAGAGAGAGAGAGACAGAGAGAGAGAGAATACATTTTTAGGCTTACTGCTGAAACCCAACTGTACTGCATAATTTATCCTACAACAAATCCAGGAAAGCACAGCCCAGTTCCCCTGGAGAGCATATGAATATATTCCAGAGGTGCATTAAATTCATCCGGGTAATTAAGAAGGAGATATTATCCCTGTCAAGTGGCCCTATCTTGCGCCACCCTTATCCCTTATCCCGAAACCTATTTGCCATGTTTTATTATCACACTGTGAGCTTGTAGATCGGCTATTTGAACAATTTTAAAGGTTTTTTTTTTTAATAGTAAAAAATGGCAAATAAGTTTAGGGATAAGGGTTGGCGGATAAAGGTGGATGAAGGTGGCGCACTTTCATCAAACCCTGTACACTCAAGACACTGCCCCCGCTGGCTGCCACACTTAGATCTCCAATATGAACCCGTTCTGACATTCCATAATGTTGATCTGACCTCATCTAACCCTGTTCACTCAATACATGCTCCATACATCATGCAGAACATGCATTAAGGTTGGCGAACATGCATTACGGTTGGTGAACATGCATTAAGGTTGGTGAACATGCATTAAGGTTGGAGAACATGCATTAAGGTTGGTGAACATGCATTAAGGTTGGTGAAGGTTGGTGAACATGCATTAAGGTTGGTGAACATGCATTAAGGTTGGTGAACATGCATTAAGGTTGGCGAACATGCATTAAGGTTGGCGAACATGCATTGAGGTTGGCGGACATGCATTAAGGTTGGCAAACATGCATTAAGGTTGGTGAACATGCATTAAGGTTGGTGAACATGCATTAAGGTTGGTGAACATGCATTGAGGTTGGCAAACATGCATTAAGGTTGACGAACATGCATTACGGTTGGTGAACATGCATTAAGGTTGGTGAACATGCATTAAGGTTGGCGAACATGCATTGAGGTTGGCGAACATGCATTAAGGTTGGTGAACATGCATTAAGGTTGGTGAACATGCATTAAGGTTGTTGAACATGCATTAAGGTTGGTGAACATGCATTAAGGTTGGTGAACATGCATTAAGGTTGGTGAACATGCATTAAGGTTGGCGAACATGCATTAAGGTTGGTGAACATGCATTATGGTTGGCGACCATGCATTAAGGTTGGTGAACATGCTTTAAGGTTGGTGAACATGCATTAAGGTTGGCGAACATACATTGAGGTTGGCGAACATGCATTGAGGTTGGCGAACATGCATTAAGGTTGGCGAACATGTATTAAGGTTGGCGAACATGCATTAAGGTTGGTGAACATGCATTAAGGTTGGTGAACATGCATTAAGGTTGGCGAACATGCATTAAGGTTGGAGAACATACATTAAGGTTGGTGAACATGCATTAAGGTTGGCGAACATGCATTAAGGTTGGCGAACATGCATTAAGGTTGGAGAACATACATTAAGGTTGGCGAACATGCATTAAGGTTGGTGAACATGCATTAAGGTTGGTGAACATGCATTAAGGTTGGCGAACATGCATTAAGGTTGGAGAACATACATTAAGGTTGGTGAACATGCATTAAGGTTGGCGAACATGCATTAAGGTTGGTGAACATGCATTAAGGTTGGAGAACATACATTAAGGTTGGTGAACATGCATTGACATTGCGAACATTGCAGTTATGTTTAGGTTAGGGTTAGAGATATGGTTAGTAAGGTTTGTATACGATTTGTATACGATGCAAAGTCAATGTTGCTGTTTTCATTTCGATATACTTCGATTGTTGAAATTAAAATAGATTTTTCTCGTTAGACCCCTCTTGCCCACTTATAACACAACATTTCTCTAGTACATTTTGAATTATGGGCTTTTACTTGGAACAGAGTATTAATTTGTACATTGCAGTATTGATACTGCAACGTATCAGACATACACACACACACGCACGCACGCACGCACGCACGCACACACTCACACACACACACACACACACACACACACACACACACACACACACACACACACACACACACACACACACACACACCTATTAAACTGGAAGTGGTATAAATCAGAGTAGGCCTGTCTGTCTGTGAAGCACACACACACGCACGGACACACACACACACACACACACACACACACACACACACACACACACACACACACACACACACACACACGCACACACGCATGCACGCACACACTAAGCGCTGCGGCAGTCTGTTTACAATAAATGCATTTCCAATGGTGGCGGTGGCACGGCAGACCTCTGGGTGAACCCCCCCAAATGGAGCCTTCTGTTGCTTATTGAAAGCAGACAGCTGCTCTGCTCTGCATGTGCGTGTGTGTGCGTGTGTGTATGTGTGTGCGTGCGTGCGTGCGTGCGTGCGTGCGTGCGTGCGTGCGTGCGTGCGTGCGTATGTATGTATGTATTTATGTATGTACAGTATGTATGTATTTGGTTAAATGAAATGGAGTGTATGTGGCTGTGGGGGCTTGGGAGGTAAAGCGGAAAATTTGGAATGCACAAGGAGGTCTCCCAGGTTCCTATTTCTTCTAAGTGCCGAAATTACTTGATGTGTTTGTAATGGGGGTTAGGATTGTTGTGTAGTAGTGAAATTCTGTTTAAATTTGTGGTGTAGTGGTTGGAGTGTATGTGAAAATGTGGTTATGAATGGGAGTAGTGTTGTAATGGTAGAGGAGCCGATGGCCTGGATGGTGGGAGAAGAAGAGTTGGAGGAGGGAAGATCTAGAGGTAAAGGTAATGTGTGGGCCCCGTCCAGGTCCGTCCCTGTCCCTGCGCTAGAGAGAGGCTGAGGTGGCTGGGGAAGAAGGCTAGGATTGAGGTTAGGGTTAGAAATGGGGGTGAGAGGGTTAGGGGTAGGAGGCAGAGTGTTTGTGGAGGTATGTATGTATGTATTTGGTTAAAATGGGTAGGGTTTAAAAAAAGGCAAGAGTTTGCTCTGGTGCACTGGCCTAAAAGTGGGTCCTTAAAAACTGCTAAAACTTCTGAAATGTATGTATATAGGTATGTATGTGTGTATGTATTTTAAAAGGGGAGGCTTTTTTGTAAAAATCCCTGCCCGCAATACCTTCATATATTTAAAATGAGTCCAAAATAGGGTTACCTGCAGTGAAGGGCCAACTGCCTATTCACTGGGGACTATGCAAGGCAGAGGCGTCCACCCCCCTGAGTCCAAGTTAAGCTAGACCGCATACCGTATGTATGTATGTATGTATGTATGTATGTATGTATGTATGTATGTATGTATGTATGTATGTATGTATGTATGTATGTATGTATGTATGTATGTATGTATACATGTATGTATGTATGTATGTATGTATGTATGTATATAAACTCAGCAACAAAAGTTTGGAAACGTATGTTTGGTCCATTATTTCTCCACTTTAAAGGAGCATTCAGTGATTTGGGTGATTTGGAAAGCCCCCGGTCACAAGCCCCACCTGTGACCGGCACATGCACGCACTACAGTGGGGGCACACGCAACAGGTCAACAGTACGCACACCTAGACCCACCCCCGCTCGATCATGATTGGCCGAAAGGCACCTCTCTATCCTGATTGGATGAAGGCTTGGCCACCTAGGCAAAAATGAAACCTACGGTCTTTTTTTACCCCAGGGGACAGGAAGGAACTCCTTGTTGGACAGCATTTGAGGTTTCTGCCCAATGAGCGTCCCTAATGATATTCCAATGGTAAGCTGTGTTGATTTCACCCCATGAAGAACATGGCGGATTCGGTCACATACATCCCAAAATACCCGTATGTGTGTCTCAATTCTCAAAGAATCGCTTATTTTGTTCAATGGAAACCATGGCTGGCCGTGTGTGTGTGTGTGTGTGTGTGTGTGTGTGTGTGTGTGTGTGTATGTGTGTGTGAGAGAGAGAGAGAGAGAGAGAGAGAGAGAGAGAGAGAGAGAGAGAGAGAGAGAGAGAGAGAGAGAGAACAGGTCATTGCTTTGGTGATTATTTTTCTTTTGAACACGTTAGTGGAGAAAGACCTCCACACACCCAGTTACCTTAAAAGCAGTCGCATGGGCAACGACTCAATATGAGAAGATTATGGAAAGATTATACTCTCTATTTGATGCCATTGCCAGTATAATTCCATTTGGCGTCTTTCTTTCTTTCTTTCTTTCTTTCTTTCTTTCTTTCAGCTAAAAGCTTTCCCAACAATAACAGAAATCAGAAAAATACCTAGCATATGTAGCCCATAACCAGGTCAGCGGCATTGTGGTTAGAGTGTCTGCCACATATACCCTCACAAAAAACATGCAGTAATCTTGGTCTCTATAAACTGGTTCCTTTCCCCTCCATCAGGTGCCCCTGGCCAGCCGGGGCACCTGATGGAGGGGAAAGGAACTGGTCGGAATAACGTGTTCCCTCCACGAGCTACAGTACGTCCAACTGGGGAAACTCCCTGCGGTCAGGTGAAAAGAAGCGGCTTGGACTTGGAGGTCAGTCCGTTGCTCTCCCCAGGTTGGCAGAGGGTGACAGTGTAGGGTCCAGGATTACATTAAATAATTGATACTGGGTGAAAAGAAATGGGCTACAAAAATGGGTAACAAACATAACAAAGACTACACAAATGGAGACCCAGTGTCTCCTTCCTTATGGCACTAAAAGGGCTCCATTTTCATCACCGCTAAACCCCTTATCCCTTTGCCTTTTTGTTGCTATTTTGCTAAGCATTTCTGATAGTTAAAATGGCCAGTCTACAAGCTCACAACATGTCAATGTAGATTCGATAGTTGAACCATTCAAAAATGTTTTTCAAAATAGTAAAAGAGGTTGTTGTGTCACCCCTTACCCCTTTTTTACTCTCTTGAAAAACATTTATCGGCCTGGGCCGCGGCCGAGAGGTCCATGCACCTAGGCCGGCAATCCAGCCTGACGGCTTGGTGCGGGTTCGAGTCCCCAGCCCGTCAGCCTTTGCCGCATGTCTTAACGTCACATACATAGGTGAACAACACATACAGTAGGTGAACACGGACATTGCTGTTCCTTGGAGTGGTTGCACCACTAAAGAATCACACCTGTGTGAAGTGAGGGGCGCTATTAAAGTCTAACTCATGGTGATGTAAAACAAACGGTGCCAACACAAACATTAAACGCCATTAACAATAAAGAGACAATATGACGTAATGAGGCACATTGTCAATGGCGTTTACAAAACAAACAATGAACTACAGACAAACTATGTATAGGCCCCTCCAAAATAAAAATAAAAAGTTTTAAAATAGTTCAACTATTCGATCTACATCGACGCGTTGTCAGCTTGTATATCGGCTATTTTAACTATTTTAAAAAGGTTTTTTTCAAAATAGTAAAAAATGTCAAATACTTAGGGATAATGGTTAAGAGGTGGCACAAGATATAGACCTTTGGTGTTTTGTCTGCAGTAATTTACAACATCCTCATGACTCAAAGGATGAGAATTATCCATTCTATCCCGTTCCTGCGGTCTTTTCCTGTGGTATGCTATTCTATTGACATCACGTCTATTGTATTGTATTGTAGCATCCAGGCCCCCAAAGTATCCGTAAAGCTTGGCATTGAAGAACTGCATGCGGGGGAGCTGCTGCTCTCATTAGCTGGGGGCCTACACTGTACCATAATGTCTCTCTCTCTCTCTCTCTCTCTCTCTCTCTCTCTCTCTCTCTCTCTCTCTCTCTCTCTCTCTCTCTCTCTCTCTCTCTCTCTCCTCATTTGACTGGGGGAGCCACAAAAGGATATTGAATATGCTGTGTTGTTGAAAGACCCCCCACCCCCACCACCCCAACCTCCCATTACTAAAAAAGATGCTGTTCCATTCCCTCTCTCTCCCCCTCTCCCATTCCCTCTCTCATTCCCTGGCGGTGTCATATCCATATCGATCGCTGCTGTCTTCGGGTCAGAAAACCTTGTATCTCCATTATTTTTTTGCGTTTCAAATTACTTGTCCGTCAATGAATGCCGTCCGTGCCTCTTCGGCAAGAGTTGCTATTTTCACTATTTCATTCAATCTTTTTTATTTTTTTATTATTAGGCTATATTAAAAACCTGGTTTAGGACATACAAGGTTTCTTAAACCAAACAGCAGGGATATGAGCTCCCCGGCATCAGAGGTAATATTTTGTGACAGAATTTCGCTGGCTATTAGCCTGCCGAGAGGTGCCTAGCTCCCTCCGACGATCAGTGAGGAGGGGGAGGTCCCCCCCGCGCCACCCCCCCCCCCCTCTCTCTCTCTCTCTCTCTCTCTCTCTCTCTCTCTCTCTCTCTCCCTCTCTCTCTCTCTCTCCCTCTCCCGCTTTTCTTGCAACCCAGCTGTTATCATCTTAGCCAAAGAGACAAGTGTAACACACACGCACGCACGCATGCACACCGAGCAGTGCAAGCACACACACACACACACACACACACACACACACACACACATGCACACCGAGCATACGCACACACACACACACACACACACACACACACACACACACACACACACACACACACACACAGCACACACACACAAACACACGTATATTACTATGCTTGTGAGGACTTATGAATGCAATTTTAATTGACCACTTTTTGCCATTTTTGACCATATAACCCTCAGGTCTGTTTTTCATTGTGTGCCAGTGTCATATCCACGGACAATACAGTAGTTCAGTTATGTATGTTTCTAACCAGTGGTCCGGGGACCACCAGTGGTCCTTGAGGGGCTTCCAGGTGGTCCCCAGCTAAATGATGAGGAGAGTTGGTAAACAATATAGATTGTAGAAACGTATAGATCTCTAACTCTTGAGAGCATGAATGGGTCCATTTGGTTTCATTTTAACGTTCATGTTATGCTCTCTAAATTCTTAAACATCTGTATTGCTTAATTTCCAAGATGTCTACACAAAGTACGGAATGTAAAATAATTGTTATTTTGATCAACGTTTGCCTGTCATGTCTCAATGGTACCACATCAATACAGCATGGAATTGCAGACAAAATCTTATCCAATGAGGCTCAAATGGTGATCCCAGCTAAATGATGGAGAGAAATAAATGGACCTCTTTAACTCTTGAGAGAGTAAATCTGGTAACACCTATGCACTTACATATTTTGATCAACGTTTGCCTGTTATCTCTCCTAATGAACATCAACACAGCATGGAATTGTGGACAACATCTTATCCAACATAGCCTATAACAAAATATTCAACGTTTTGGGTCTGAGAGGCAAAATGTCATCAAATGGGGTGGCTCCAAATGCTGAAATCTAACATTCTTCTAACCGTAAACCAGACATTGTTTTCTTATGAGAATCAGGAAAATGGTCCTCACAATGTCTGGTATTCTAATACTGTATACAGGCATACTGTAGTATAAACACAAACCAAACCACACATGCACACACATACACACGCATCCACACACACACACGCCGCACACGCATACATGCACACGAGCACACTTGCACAGTTGCACACACACACACACACACACACACACACACACACACACACACACACACACACACACACACACACACACACACACACACACACACACACACACACAGTGGTAAACCACCCCTCTCTTTATGAAAAGCTGCATGTGTGTGTGTGTGTGTGTGTGTGTGTGTGTGTGTGTGTGTGTGTGTGTGTGTGTGTGTGTGTGTGTGTGTGTGTGCGTGCGTGCGTGCGTGTGTTCGTGCGTCTGGCAGTGGATCGGTGGCTCTGGGGAGATGAGGGGGAATCTGCCATCGTCGCTTTACACGCCAATACTTCACCCCACAAGCAATAAGTGAAGGATCACAGCAATACACCGTGTAACCACAAAAACACACACACACACACAAGACCCAGAGTGCTATACTCAACCAGAGAGAGAGAGAGAGGCAGAGAGACGCACGCACGCACGCACACATGCACAAAGAGAAGTGGATATGGAAGGAGAGAGAGAGAGAGAGAGAGAGAGAGAGAGAGAGAGAGAGAGAGAGAGAGAGACTCTAGGGGGTGAGATCAGTTCATTGGCCCGGGGCCTGCCTGAGTGCAGGGGGCCAGACTGGGCTAGTACAGTGCCTCAGCGTCCGCACGGCTGTCAGGTGACAGACAGACGGACGGCGGGCCCCTCTGGAGCAGAGGAAAAGCACCTCTCCAAACCGATGCGTTTACCAGAAGCCAAATCCCATCGGCCACAACGATGGGAACACGATGGGAAACTTGGCACTCCCTGTGCATGTTTGTTTTGAGATGTCCATAATGATACTCATCACTGCCTCATGTACAATACACTCAATTGGCCTAAATCAGGACGGCAATTGCATTGGTTTCTCTTCATTTACAAATGCATTTTCTTCATAGATGCCCTTCTTACTTGAAGCAGTACTTGACTCAGTCATACCTCGTCATATCCACTAAGACATCTACAATACCCTTACATTAAAATCCCCCAAATCTCCAATAATGTGGTTGGACGGGAGGTCTTTCTGCTATACAAAGCCCTATTTGATTGGAACAATCTCCCTCTAAATCTCTTAGATCCATCTCATCATTCAGTAGCGCCAGGACTTCCTTATATTCATATTCACATCTAGACTCAACTTGTCTAATATGCTTCTAATCTGACACGTATACCAGTAATGACACTGATGTGTTTGCACTGTGCCCTTCTTTCTCCATTGTGGAACAGCTGATGTTGTGGTGTTTGGTGGGGTAGGTGGAAGAGGGCGAACAAGCTATTTGTGTGTAATGTATTTGTATATCCATTTGTATCTTTGTAATGTGTATTAGTGTACTGTACTATTTTTGTATTTTGTTTGTTTTTATGGGTCCCTCTTGAAAATGAGATTCTGCATCTCAAGGGGCTGAAATCTGAAAACTCGACTAACACTAAAGCATTTCAGATATTTGACTAAAACATGACAAAAACTAAATTAAATTGTATTCAAAAGACTATGACTAAAACTATAACTATAAAATCAAAATGTGCTGTCAAAATCGACACTATACAGGTGAGGGACCTTTGTGGCGCCATTGTGCATCAGCTTTTTGTTTCCATTTCCTCAACGCGGAAGGTAAATATGTCCTGGGACTGTATACTGTAGTACACCAGCAGCATGATATAATGTATAGTACCAGCAGCATGCTTTACACTGCTGAAGGCTGGCCTCATGAAGACGGATTGTACTGTTCTGTCTGTCCAGAGGGGGAAAGCACAGCGGGGACCGCATGTAAATCCGACGGAGCATTAGTTCGACATGCGGACGCACCTCGGACTAGCGTCTGCTCCCGTGCTTGCGGTTATGGTTAGGTTAGGGTTTGAGGTGGGTTGTCGTTTTTTGGACTAATGACTATAGTCTAACTAACGTACTGCACCCAAGTACAGCACATTTTCTTACAACTTAACTTAGGTGACCTTCACACCAGAAAGCTTTACTGCGATTGAAACGAATCCTGCTGCACATTGTCGGAAAGTGCACTTCGTTTGGCAGGTGTGAAGCATCATTCAAATCCTAATGCGCATCAAAGAACCACATTCTACTCCGACCAAAAACGGGGGTTTCGCTTCGCTTCCAATCGCACTTGATTATGATTCGGTGCAGGTGTGAATGCAATCCGCGGCAAATAAAGGAAATGAAGCAAACAATGTGGCGGGTGAGGAGCTGAACACAGTTGGAGATGGAGAAGGCATATTTTACACAGCGCAAAGATGTCCCGTTACCGTGGATATACGTGGTCGAATGAGGAGACCGAAGCCCATGGTCGAAATGAGGACGTGTACATTAATCAATTGCTTAAGGAAACACTGCAGTGTAGCCTACTGAATATTCAGTCTGTCTGTCTGTGCGTAAACATGGAGTGCTGTCACTGTGTGGAGACTGGGGAGTAGGGACTTTCATCTCGATAAACATTTTGTGCTGCTGTCTGTTCTCAGTGCGCTCAGCGCTGTGCCTCCATGCCCAAAAGAACATTGCGTGGCTGCGTGCGTATAGTGAGAGAGAGAGAGAGAGAGAGAGAGAGAGAGAGAGAGAGAGAGGTCCAGTCCCCGACGGCACGACAACATGCACGTTATGAGTATATTTTTAACACCATAGTTTTCACTGTGTAGGCTAGTTTATGAATGGAACACATTGATACAGGTCCCCCCTGCTGAGATTCCAGTGTGTAGGCAAACCGCAGCAAATTAAATATGCAAGAATCCCAACTTCTCCGCCCAGTCGCATCGAGTCTACCGAAGTATTAGGTGAGAATGTGACCTTACTGTACAATGTATATTCTCCAACTTTTCCACATGGAGGCACTTTTAAATAGACGTCGGTTTGGTTGGTGCTTTTTTGTTTGTAGTCTAGTCATATCACACACACGCGCGCACGCACGCACGCACGCACGCACGCACACACACACACACACATTAATGTGCACCCCTGCTTATATGAGACAATTTCAAATTAAGCTTCTATGACAGTGCTGACATAATGAAGTGACATTATTCCGGTACAGTGTCAGCCCTTCGGTCGCCCGTTGCCTTAAGGCGTCTTACTGGTTATTATTTATTTCCTTTGGTATATTCATTGTCTATATTGGTTTTGTCTGTACTGCACTGGAATGATGAATGTTTTCTTTGTAATAGATGTGTGTAGGCTATATTCCATGCCGATGTAATTTGATGCTAAACTCAATCATGTAAAACCTTCCCCACACGTCTCAAGCTCCTTACCTGGAGGTTGTGGGTTTTTTCTAGGCGTTCTCCCTCACGGTTTACTGAATCCTTGTGTTTCGTTGTTAAATGATGTTATGAAACCAACATGAACAACCCACACAGCGATCCCCAAACTCTGGATCGCAGACAAACTAGAAGGTATTTTGGGTAAGGTAATAAATAGGCCTACAGAACTACAGCACTCAACAAAACATGAGAAAACATACGTTTACATTGTCAAAGCAAAATATAATAAAAACTGTTGAAAATGGGGAAAGTATACAGTATGGAGCGGGTACAGCATTGTGTAAACAGCTATGACACATTGCATCGTCATGTTTTCAAACTCACTTTGGGTCTGTGTGATCTGTGGGAAGTATGTGTCACTGATGTCTTGGTATAGTGGGCAGGTGGTTAGAAAGTGCAGCTGTTTCCACCACATTTTGTGTGCAGTGGGTGCATATAGTCTGTCTTCCCTTGCGGACTGTCTGTGGCGGCCTTTCTCTATATTGCAAGGCTGTGTCCACTGAGTCCGTACCTATAGTCAATGCTTTCCTATGTTTTGGGTGGTTTAGCGTGCTCAAGTATTCAGCCAATGTTCTCATAGCATTACATTTTGTTTTGGGTTGTCTCTTTCCAGTATGCCAGCTATAGTAGCCTTCTTTTTGTATTCTTAAAATCTGGTCCAATGGGTTTTCGATATTGTCTACTCACTACACTACAGTATATCACTGTCAATGTCGATTTGGCATTTTGACTCAAAGGCTTTCAGCTTTCAGGAAGAAAAAGAAAATACACAGGGAAGACATACTGTAACATATTTCAATATTCTAACGACACCTGGGGGTAGCCTATATTAGAGTAATGTTAACTCCGTAGACACGTACACAACAGAAAAAGTACAAAAATCAAAACACATTGATATGATTAGATATGCATTGCAATCCGTTCTGATACCATACACATACAAAGTCAAACGATATTTGTTGATCTGTCTGTCTGTCTGTCTGTCTGTCTGTCTGTCTGCCCGTCCGTCCGCCCGTCCGTCCGTCCGTCCGTCTGTATGGGTGTTTGTAGTGTGTACACAAAAATATTCTTGTGAGTTCATTATGCTTTTGTTTGTGTGCATGCGTGCGTATGTGCACGTGCACATAATGTGTGCATGCGTGTTTAAATATGTGTGCGTGTGTGCGTGTGCGCGCGTGCACGTGCTGTGTGTGTGTGTGTGTGTGTGTGTGTGTGTGTGTGTGTGTGTGTGTGGGTTGGCTGGGGTCTCCAATGTGTCTGCCTATTGATTTAAAAATGACTGGCCTCCTCACTCAGCCATCTGCTGTGTGCTAACCAACGACAGAGAGAGAGAGAGAGAGAGAGAGAGAGAGAGAGAGAGAGAGAGAGAGAGAGAGAGAGAGAGAGAGAGAGAGAGAGAGAGAGAGAGAGAGAGAGAGAGAGAGAGACAGTGCGGGGGGATATGAAGAAGGAAGGGGGGGTGGGTATTAGGAGACCGATGCTTGTTCCTGTCTACTCCCATCGTTTCAAGCATGGAATGTTTATTCTCCATGCATGTCATTTATTTTCTTCATGGAAACAGTGAAAATAGCCGATCTACAAGCTCTCAACGTGTCACACAGGGACGCATTGTGAGCTTGTAGATCAGCTAATTTCGTGCGACACACTTGTATGATGAAGTATAGGGCATATATGTGTTATTTTTCATGGAGATACAAGGGTTCTGCCCAATAGCAACGATTTGAATCTGCAAATGCAGAGTAAATGAGGAGAACGGAGAAGAAAGATACACACAGAGAGAGGGCCGGGGCACACCTTAGCGCACAGCCGTGGACAGAAGAAGCTGACGCCCGACGTCATTCTGACTTTTTAAACAGCTGGTGGATGGAAAAGAAGCTCCACCCCCGCGGCTGACTGACGCGGAGGAGAGCATTTCCGGGAAGCTGTCCATTCAATAAACGTTTCTTGCATCGTGACTGTGAGCTGTGCGCAGTGCGGCCTCTTTTCCTTTTTTCAAACTGGGGGTCCTTGAAATGAAAATGGTTAGAAATCACTGCTATAGAACCGTAAAAATCTTCTCTTATGGGGGTCCTTGGCATATGTTTTCACATGGGGGTCCACGGGCAAATGCGTGTTCGTTTTGGGGGTCCCCTTGAAGAGGAGACAGAGGATAGTGTAAGCGGCGCCAGGGATGCTGCAGGCTGAGAGGGCGACGCCAGGGATGCTGCAGGCTGAGAGGGCGACGCCAGGGATGCTGCAGGCTGAGAGGGCGACGCCAGGGATGCTGCAGGCTGAGAGGGCGACGCCAGGGATGCTGCAGGCTGAGAGGGCGACGCCAGGGATGCTGCAGGCTGAGAGGGCGACGCCAGGGATGCTGCAGGCTGAGAGGGCGACACCAGGGATGCTGCAGACTGAGAGGGCGACGCCAGGGATGCTGCAGGCTGAGAGGGCGACGCCAGGGATGCTGCAGGCTGAGAGGGCGACGCCAGGGATGCTGCAGGCTGAGAGGGCGACGGCAGGGATGCTGCAGGCTGAGGCGACGCCAGGGATGCTGCAGACTGAGGCGACGCCAGGGATGCTGCAGGCTGAGAGGGCGACGCCAGGGATGCTGCAGGCTGAGGCGACGCCAGGGATGCTGCAGGCTGAGAGGGCGACGCCAGGGATGCTGCAGGCTGAGGCGACGCCAGGGATGCTGCCATAGACTGTAAAAAATATGGACAAAGCGTTCGCCGGGTCTAACATGAACGTAAAATGAAGCCTGTAATAATATGGTAATTCCTTATGTAAGTCGCCATCTTTCTAGATCCGTTTGGTACCAGCTGGCCATTGGCTGGCTCCGTTTTGGACCAGCTGGCCATTGGCTGGCCAGACAACGAGGCGGGACTTCCCCCCTTCTTCTCCGTTGGTTTTTATTTTGACTCGAGTGGGAGGGGAATCCCGATCATAGACTGTAACGGTAGCCACGCCCCTCAGAACATACGCGATGGTTTTTTTTCTTTATGGTCATTTTTTTAATTAATGGGACCATAATTTTCCAAAAAGAATATTATGACATTAGAAATGAGACTTTAAACTAGTGACTGGAAGAAGAAAGTATTCATGACCATGTTTATTAAGGTAATACAGTCTAGGTGAAGTTGGGCCAAAATACATGGGCCTCTATGGAGCTATGGGGCTTTTTGGGTCCAGTCCAGCGCCACAACAGGCCATTATATGAACTACCGATTTCAAATGAGGCTTCACGAAATATCTGGCTGACTGCCCCCCTGGATGCTGCCAGGGATGCTGCAGGCTGAGAGGGCGTCGCCAGGGGCGACGCCGGGGGTGCTGCAGGCTCGGATGACGACGCCGGAGGTGCTGCAGGTGGAGGAGGCGGGGATGCAGGCGGAACTGCAGGCAGAGGTGACGCCACACGAGATGCTGCAGGCTCTGGAGCCGAAGCTGCAGGTGTCAGAGCTGCAGGAGCCATTGCTGCAGACTCAAGAGGGAGGGCTGCAGGCGGAGCTGCAGGTTCAGGAGGCGGGGCTGCAGGCTCAGGAGGCGAGGCTGCAGGCGGAACTGCAGGCTCAGGAGGCAGGGCTGCAGGCGGAGCTGCAGGCTCAGGAGGCGAGGCTGCAGGCAGAACTGCAGGCTCAGGAGGCGGGGCTGCAGGCGGAGCTGCAGGCTCAGGAGGTGGGGCTGCAGGCGGAGCTGCACACCGAGGAGACATGGTGGATGCTGCACACCCAGGAGAAGAGGAGGATGCTGCAGATTCTGGAGACTGGACTGCAGGTGGAACTGCAGGCACAGGAGGTGGTGGAGAGCTGGTCAGGCTGGGCCGTGGAGAACTTGACGTGGAGAGCTGTACAGGCTGGGAGGAGTAGGTTCCTGGTGTTGTTGGCAGCCATGGCGACCACGCCTTCTCTTAGCAGGCCCCCGGTTCCCCACACTGTCAGGACAGGCTGGCTGGGTGGGCTTGGTGGCTGAAAGACCCCGGGAGACACCCCCCCGCTTGTTGACACAACGGGGACCTCCCCGAGCCAGGCGGTTGCCATGAAATGGATTGTGATCATGTAGTTGTTCTGAATAAACAGGAACTTCATCACTACTGGGAAGATGGAGAAATAAATCCATGATATACTGGGTCTTCTTCCGGTTAGCATCTGGGCTAGTTGGACACAGGCTGAACACTCCAACCCTACTGGAGTGAGCTGGCTGGGAAGCACAAGGAAACGTGCTGGTGTCCAAAAAGTCTTTAAGCCTTCCCCGCACCACATCCAGGTGGGGGACAAAATGGCTGACCCATGGCCTCTCCTTGAACCACTGCTGCTGGATAGCCATCTCCACTTGGAGTTCAGTACGCAGATTACGAGGAGAGGCCATGAAACACGTAACCAAAAACTCAAAGTCCACCACCCTATGGCGGAAAAGGTTTAGCTCTGCTGGGTTCATTTTTGGTCAGAACATTCTGTTATGATACGCAGGATGACTGAACCCAAAAATGCAGAGCCACAAACCAGATACAAAATCCAAAGATTTATTTAAGCCAAGGTAGTAAGGGTTACAAAACAAAGGTAGCTGTAAGCTCAGGAAACTCAAACTCAATTCAAAAGGTACAAAACAAACTAGTAAGTCTAAAAGGCAAAACTGTACAGAACCAGGCAGTAAACGATGAAGTCCAAAAACGCAAACCTTTCAAGGAGAACCAGGAACAATAGGGGTACAGCTCAGGGACGAAGACAAATGTTCTGACAGTTTGTGTTTGTGAGGAGTCCAGTTATAAAGGGAGCAGGTAATGGGCAAAGTGTTCACAGGTGGGCTGACGAGGGAGTTGGAGACAGGTGTGCAGTGTGATGGAATGGAATGAGGGAGTGGCCAGGGAGGAGACATGGTCTGTGGAGTGACAGATCATGACAGTTACGTGGATTACAGACGTATGTACATATACACACGTACAGAGATGTGGTGCATTTATTGTAAGGTGAAAACAGCTTTGCTTGTTGCACGCTGCAGTGTTCTGACACCCAGCTCTGATAATTAACAGTGATCTATTCTAAACCACCCTTGGCTTAATTGCTCATCAACGGATCAGCTTCAGCTGTTTAGAGGTTAGTGTGACCTTACTTAGCCGGTCGCCTTCAACCCCAGAAAGCTTTACTGCGATTGAAACGAATCCTGCTGCACATTGTCGGAAAGTGCACTTCGTTTGGCAGGTGTGAAGCCTCATTGGAATCCTAATGCGCATCAAAGAACCGCACATTCTACTCTGCCAAAAAACGGGGGTTTCGTTTTGCTTCCAATCGCATTTGACTAAAACTAAACACAGTTGGAGACAGAGAAGGGATATTAATTTTACGCAGTGCAAAGACATCCTGTTTAACCGTGGATAGACGTGGGCAAATAAGGAGAGTAGGAGACTGAAGCCCTCATTGAAATATGAGGACGAGTAGGCGACTTTAATCAATTGCTTAAGGAAACACATAAAAAACACTGTAGTGTACACGCCGGTGGTGGCAGTGGCTCAGGGGTAGAGTGCCTGGATGGTAACTGGTTGCCAGTTTGAAACCGGGCTCCTCCAGAGTTAGTGTCGAAGTGTCCTTGAGCAAGACTCTGAACCCCTAATTGCTCCTGATGTGCTGGTTGGTGCCTTGCATGCCACTGCCATCGGTGTATGAATGTGTGTGTGAATGGGTGAATGTAATGCACAATCTATATGTAAAGCGCCTTGGATAAAAGGCGCTATATAAATGCACCATTTAAACATGCACACGCGTGTGCACACAAGAGTGAGAGACACATGTGTGACACAGGAGTGAGAGACACACGTTACCCAAATTTTACGTCGCAGCAAATTAAATATGCAAGAATCCCAACTTCTCCGCCCATTCGCATCGAGTCTACCGAAGTATAGGTGTGAATGTGACCGTAGTACTCAATACACTGTAAAACAAAGAGGGGGAAGAAAAAAAACCCACTAAATTGACCAAACGAAAAACATGAACTTCTTGAACTTGAACGTATATACAAAATAAAATAAAAATCATTCTGATGTAACTAAATGGACCTTTATAGACATTCAACTGAAATGGTTTCATTTTACGCTCACTAGACTATAGAGTTAAGTTAACATCTGCATTCGTTCATTTACATCTATACACAATTAGAGAATGCAGAAGGATTGTGGACAAAATTGTATCAAACAACAACAACAACATATCTATTCTTGGGTCTGAGAGGCTAGAATTCATCAAATGGTGGACCTATATAGTCAGGATGAAGATTAGATTATATGTTTATTAAACGTTTCTGCACTTTATTTCATTTTCTGGTTCTTTTTTTGTTCTATTTCTGTAGATGTTTGTGATTGCACTTCAATGCCTCCATCACGTTATACATTAGTTCACTTTAACCATGTTAACACAATGTGTGCGCACGCACGCACACACAGTCACACACAGTCACACACACACACACACACACACACACACACACACACACACACACACACACACACACACACACACACACACACACACACACACACACACACACACATGCTATTCGAGCAAAGCGAACAGGAATACGAATCTGGTTTATGGCTATTATCGTCATGGAAACCAGCCTGATGGCAGGCAGACAATCAACAACCTCTCTCCTCTCCTCTCCTCTCCTCTCCTCTCCTCTCCTCTCCTCTCCTCTCCTCTCCTCTCCTCTCCTCTCCTCTCCTCTCCTCTCCTCTCCTCTCCTCTCCTCTCCTCTCCTCTCCTCTCCCCTCTCCTCTCCTCTCCTCTCCTCTCCTCTCCTCTCCTCTCCTCTCCTCTCCCTCCCCTCCCCTCCCCTCCCCTCCCCTCCTCTCCTCTCCTCTCCTCTCCTCTCCTCTCCTCTCCTTTCCTCTCCTCTCTCACTGCCCATTGAAGTAAAATAAAAATACAGAACTGTAGTGTTGGCAGAGGGAGCAGATAGAAAGTATCAGTATTATTGTGTTGGCATCGGTCCAAGTAACCCACCCCCTCCCTGTGCACTCTTTCAAACATATTCTCATGGTCACAGTCACACACACATGCGCACACATACACACACACGCACAAACGCATGCACACACACACGCAGAGAGAGAGAGAGAGAGAGAGAGAGAGAGAGAGAGAGACAGAGAGAGAGAGAGAGAGAGAGAGAGAGAGAGAGAGTCAACTACCAATGCCACGTAAGTATATCCAGAGCTCCCTCCACTGGTTGATGTTCTAACTGCATCTCCGACACAACAGAACACACACACACACACACACACACACACACACACTAGACTCGCTCATGCTCAGCATCTGGGCCAGTAATGACTGCAGCTGATGTTAATATGGCCTGATACAGGGGTAGGCAACCTTTATTATCAGAAGAGCCATTCTTGGCGTATGACGTTTGACTAATCTATTTATTCTATCTGGAGCCGCAAAATATGTTTGCTTTAATAGAGCAAACTTTAATTGTTTGTGCTTTTTCTGGTCTTTCAATATTACATTTTATTGACTCAACACCACCGGGCACTGCACCCCCTGTGGTGGGGTGCAACACGTCAACGTGTGTGTCAAATTGGAAGTCGGTGGGGCGAACGCTTCTCGAGTTACATGGATTACAACAGTATACACATACACAGAGACGTGGTGCATTTATAGTTTATAGTATTTATTATAGTTTATTGTATTTTATTATAGCAGTTATAGTTCCGCAGTTCGGGGGGAGGGGGCGACCGCACAGAAGGCCCGGTAGCCCATTGGTGCGCAGGTTGGTCTTGGAGAGTTTGAGGATGCTTAGTGTTTGAAGTGCCTACTGTATAGACGCCTTAACAGACGACATCACACTGATAAGCACCAGCATGCACGCGCATACCGGCAGCACAAGAACGCTGCCTCTCATAAGATGCAATGGAAAAGTTTTAACTGCACTCACGTTCACAACAGTCGTGTCCGCGATGTGACGTGAGCTTGTATGTCAGCTGTTCTCTGCGTGCAACACTGTTGCGCTTTGAAGTATAAATGTCTCCTATAGGGTGCACCTCACTAGCCAACACACAAGAGGAGGTTGAATGAATTGAAACCAGCGCTCCCCAGAGATCTGTTGGGAATTGATTACATGAAACAGTCACCCGTGCGCCCAGTCCAAATAATTGGTCTGGAGACTCATTCCTTGAGGTAGGAAGGAGCGTTGCCGTGGATGCACTGATGGGTTAGCAGGAATATCTTTATCTTGTATTCAGTCCGAGATGAGACGGTGGAGCCAGTGGAGAGAGTAGAGGATGGGTGTGATCTGTAATGTGCTCGTATTTACGCACTCTCATCATGTATTGAACCGATAGTACGATCTACTGCCATCTGGCAGGAGATATAGAACTCCACGGTGTGAGTATAATAGATTTAAGCACTCATTTGTTCCTCTGTCATTTAAAAAGCTTAATCAGAAATTGCGAAAAGGCAGCAACCATAACTGACTAGATGCACTTCATTGACTATAGTTGCATTTCATCTAGCAAATGTATAGGCCTATATAGGGCTGAAGTGGTTTAATGTATGTTTTCTAATCAAAGTGGAAACATACTAACTAGTTTCACAAAACAGCAATTTTCATTGGCTCATAAAAACTTCATTTTTGCACTGCAAAATGTACCACGATGTATTGTCCGTATATGTCCAAAGTTCACGTGTAGTTTTTGTGCATTTTGATCAAAGATCCTGGGAGGTGACACATTTGAACTGTTTTTCATATCATTCAAAATGGCGGGTGATCTAAAGGTCAGAGGTCAAAAGTCAAAACACGAAAGTTGTTCGGCATGAGGAGACACATATGTGTATCAAAGTGTCATTGCCGTTCAAACGGTTCATGAGATATGCAAGTTTTCAAGTAATTGTAGTGCAGTAAAAGTAAAAAATGTGGCTCTGAGTATAGGCCTATTGGAAACTGGAAATAAAGTACAAATACCAAAAAATTGTACTCAAGTACAGTAGGCCTACTTAATCACGTGGCTGATCGATTTGTCGATTAAAAAATCATTAAAAAGAAAACCTGCGCCTCTCGATAATTCAAATAATCACGACAAGAAATCGATAGAATAGTCGCTCTGAGACAATAATAGCTGTAGAGGTAAGCGAGAAAAAGGGACAGAAACAATCGGAAGAAAAAGAGAGACGGTGTGTGTGTGTGTGTGTGTGTGTGTGTGTGTGTGTGTGTGTGTGTGTGTGTGTATAGGGAATGGGTGGGTGTGTAGATTTATAGTGATGTGTGTGGGTGTGTATGCGTGTGTATGCGTGCGTGCATGCACACGCGTGTGTGTGTGTGTGGGGGTGTGGGGGGAGGAATTGATAGATGGCTGTTTGACCAGTGGGTTGCTGAAAATGGCCGCCCTGCCACCCGTTACGGTCCAGGAGAGAAAATGAGGCAACTCACTCCCACAGCCATCCATCAACCCCATTTAGAGGCTCGTTGGGGCCCGTAAACGATTGTGTGAGTGTGTGTATGTGTGTGTGTGTGCGTGCGTGCGTGCGTGCGTGCGTGCGTGCGTGCGTGCGTGCGTGCGTGCGTGCGTGGGTGCGTGCATGCGTGCGTGCGTGCGTGCGTGCGTGCGTGCGTGGGTGCGTGCGTGCGTGCGTGCGTGCGTGCGCGCTCAACCAGTCATTAGACCATTGTAACTGTGTCCTGATGGGTGCCAGCAACAGTGTGGAGTGCTTGTGTGTGTGTGTGTGTGTGTGTGTGTGTGTGTGTGTGTTTGTCAGTGGTGAAGCCAGAACTGAACTTTTGGGTGGGCCTGGCCAGGAGTGGGTGGGTCTGCATGCAGCGCAATGAACACATGCATTATACTTTTTTCATGTATTTATTTATTTAAAAAATGAAAAACCAAATATATATTTCTTGGGTGGGCCAGCTTTCTATGTGGCGATGGCCCACCCATGGCCCCTGGGTGTTACCGGTGATCCAGTCGCTGCCTAAATTGTGATACTGATGAAGGCTCTGTTGAATTCCTGGTCAAACAGAGACTCTGCTACCCCAGTGGGTCTCAAAGTGGCCTTGAGTGGGTTCCAAAATGGCTCCGTACGGGTGTGTAACTCTGACAGTGTACAAATGGAACCAAATAGACCCATACGGGTTAATTTGGTTCCATTTGTACACTCAAAGAGTTATGGGGGTCCTTTACAATTAAAACGTTTGAGAACCACTGTATACTCAATGGAACAGAGCCTTAATTATAGTATCACCGGTATAACAGTAGTTATTCTGTCCAATATTGAAAATTGACCCGCATCCAAACCAAATCTCTTTGCCAAAACTAAAGTAGATCGGCTATTTTTGGCGTACGTTGCCCCTATAGGACGGAGGATGCTGGGGTTCAAGTGGTTAATAACATGTCGGACAAAATGTCACCGACGGTGACAGGTCCCTGTCGGCGTATGTGCCGCGGACGAGGGACCCCTCGACCTCGGCTTTCCCAGCTCACTGAGCCAGACACCGACCGATGTCCGGAAACAGAATGAGAAGCTAATTGCGTATACGGAGGAAAAGGGCGCCTCGGCTTGCGCCTGCAGAGCTTGCAGACCGAGCTCCGCAGACCTCTGTTTGCTATAGCTCGCCGCAGAGACAAATCGTCTAAGTGTCTCTGAGAATAAGCACCTCTGAGACCTCGACAGGCGGAGTCTGAGAGGCTCCCCCGAGTGGCTTTCGGATGGCCGACAGGCTAGCGGGGCAGGATTGCGGGCGGTAATAAGAAACAGACTCGCGCAGCACAGAGTCTGATTTAATTGTGCCGTGGCCATGCAGGTCATCTGCAAGGTATCGTAAATAGACGGATGAAAATACGGGTCAACATGGGGGTCGATGAGCGACAGTGGCTGAGTGAGTTGAGAGTGGCTGTCTGCTAATAAGAAAGCCATTGGTTTGAACCAGAGCCGAAGAGTTTGATCAATCCTCAAGGGCCCCCCCGCCGCAGCGCGGAAAAAAATAAGTTGTTGTTTTCGCTGGTACTTTTAAAGCAGCTTCTATAGGCCAATGTCCAAGCCAAGGTGAGGACTTTCAGGACTATATTATTATTATTATGAGAGAGAGAGAGAGAGAGAGAGAGAGAGAGAGAGAGAGAGAGAGAGAGAGAGAGAGGAGGGAGGGAGGGAGGGAGAGGGAGAGGGAGATATAGAGATATACAGAGGGAGAGAGAGAGATCATAGGCAGCGGGTGCGTTTTACCTTTGGGTAGGCTACAGAATTGCGTTGGGGGGGGGACTGTCCGCAGATTTATTTATTTATTTATTTCCCAAAATGGTCTAAAAATTAGTTATTTTAGCATACTTTTACCAATGAATTAGCCTATACACAGACAACGACTGATCAGCCTATTTTGGACGATATGGGTCTTTTCTCGAGTCAGTGTGTATAGTCTCACTAGTCTGTGTAGGGTTAGGTCTCTTTGGTGAATTATTGATCAGTGTTATTATGTCACGACTCAAGAACAACTACCATGAAATTCTGACACGCTTTGATGTTGTGGACATCTGGCTAGGTGAAAACAAAAGAAACCCGATTAGCATTTGAGTACTTTTTAACACCTCTTGGACGGCCGGCGGAGTAGTCTCTCAAGACAGACTGTTGCCTCGCAACAATTGAGGAACAACGGGGGAGGCGCTGTTTTCCCGAATATTTGACGATGGGATTCTCATATTGCCGGCGGAGAGGTCCAAAATGTTTGGAATTCCCAGAAAATCTGTAATGTAAATGTAAAATATCCACGAAAATCTTCATGGGGGCCTAAAGGGGCCCTGGGAGTCTTCATGGGGGCTGCGGTCCCGTGGCCCCCACAGACTCTACATGGTTGTTTTGAACCTTGGCTTACCTATAGTGTAACAGAGAGAGGTCCTCTTGCTTACTCATGTTTGCACAGATGACCTTTATTTATCAAATGGCATGATTTGCACAGCATCATTGACACTATATTTTTGCAAAGCACATTAGCAGTTTAGTTGTGCGCAATATTAAGTGTAATGTGTGTGTGTGTGTGTGTGTGTGTGTGTGTGTGTGTGTGTGTGTGTGTGTGTGTGTGTGTGTGTGCGGGTGTGTGTGTAATGTTGAAGTGCTATGAATTGTGAGGTTTTATTGTTGAGTCCGAATGCATGCACTCCATTAAGTGTAATGTGTGTGTGTGTGTGTGTGTGTGTGTGTGTGTGTGTGTGTGTGTGTGTGTGTGTGTGTGTGTGTGTGTGTGTGTGTGTGTGTGCGCGCGATGCGTGTGTCTATAAAGGAGGCTTGAGCTCAAAAAGCAGTTGACAGCCTTCACTGAGCAACACCACTGTCAGTGGTGTAAAGTACATTTACTTAAGTACTGTACTTAAGTACAATTTTGAGATTTTCTTTTTTCTCTTAATCCACTACAATTACAAAACATACATTAACCACTTCAACCCTACATACATTTCGGCCATTTGAAATTAGCCGATCTACAAGCTCACATTGTGAGCTTGTAGATAGCAGACAGCAGACTTTTAAATGTGAGTACTTTTTTCCACCACAGCATAAAGGTCACGTGACTCACGCCATCAGTTTAATGGAGCGTTTCCCAGGGTGTCTGTGTGCCAGAGCCGCATCAGCTTTCATAATAAACTCCTTGTCAAACGCAAAGTAATGCTTAGCGATAAATCAACGCGTAACCACTGGAAAGTTGCTGTGCTCGCATCAGAGAGACAAATATGCAGAATTGGCTAGTTTAAAAGTGTGTGTGTGTGTGTGTGTGTGTGTGTGTGTGTGTGTGTGTGTGTGTGTGTGTGTGTGTGCGTGCGTGCGTGCGTGCGTGCGTGTGTGTGTGTGTGATATGGTCCGTGGACTTGACTGTCCTTATTTAGGTTTTTTTACGAATTTCGATATGTCTCTTGTCATTTCAGTATGTTCTGTATTGGTCGTGTGTTCCTGTTCTGTTTGGGTTTGGTTTTCTGTTACTCTGTTTGTTTTGTTTATCTTATTTATATTGTTCCTAGTCTTACTCATTCCTGTCTTCCTAGTTACTATTTACCTGTCTTGTCTAACCTTGTAATTGGCCAGTGTTTCCACCTGTGTCCTTTTAGTCCCCCAGCCTATCCCAGTGTTGATTGTCAGTTGAGTTCGGTGTAGGGTGAATTGAGTTCACATGTGCCCTGTTATCCTGTGTCTATGTAAGTCCTGTGTTAGCATTGTGTTCTTGTAATTCTTCCATTCTGCTTCCAAGTTCCAACACAGCTAATTAAATTTTTAATTAATTTTTTAATGCACACCTGCACGCACATACACACACGGTCACGGTGAGTGCTAATGAGGACCCAAAAGGAGGCGACAGCAGGCAAAAGTCAACTTAGAAGTTGACAGAGGTTGTTCCAAATATGGGCATAAGAAGGCAGGTAAAAATAACAGTACTTTGGAAATACAGCTACAGGACAAACTCACACAACAGGGAACTACGAACCAACAAGAACACAATGCTAACACAGGACTTAAATAGACACAGGATAACAGGGCACATAATGTGCCCTGATTATTATGGCGACGACGATCTAAGATGAACGATCCAGTGCTGTGCTAACAACACAGCTAGCTAACCGGCTAACGTGAGTAGCATTATGGGTCGCTCGATCGAATGCACTATAAAAGCGCAATTGCCGAAGGGCTTCGGCAATGGCGTTAAGCGTCAATATCAAAATTAGGCGTGGAAACGGTTAAGACATGCTCATTGGCCAACATTGGGATGCTATGATTTAAAGAACCGATGTTTCACGAAGAACCATTCATTCACTAAAATGAAATGGTTCTTCAGTAGGCGATGGCTATTCGTGGAACCATAGGAAAAAAAGTAGAGTCCTCAACACCGGTATGAATTGAAAACTCGGCTCCACTGGTTTATTTGATTAAATGTTTCGATCACTATAGGATCTTCTTCAGGAATAGGTATGACAGGGAATGGGTGTGCACCTTTATACAGGAAGGGGTACAACTGATTATTCGTGGAACCATAACATAACCATTCAAGAACCATTCATTGTCCGTGTCTAAATCGAGTATCTGTCGACGTGTGAATGAATCAACCCGTCGTCGAGCTTCAGAAACGTGATTAACCCCTTTTGGGGCGGGAACCCCTTTTGGTGTTAGCATTATACTATTGAAAAATAGCAGATCTAGCTTGTAGGTCTGCTATTTTTGAAAAATCAAAGAGAGAACTGACATAGAAACATAGCTTTTTCAGAAAACTGTCAGGATGTAGAAGACATTTTTAGAATCTGATCTCAGGTCAGAAAATAATGGGTTAAACCAAATAAACAAGGCGACCTCGTGTGATGACGGACACGGCAGACATCCCCAAGTCTTAAAGAAAAAGAAAAACGCCGGTTGTAAACGGCGAGAGGAGAGTGTGAAGGAGGCAGGGAGAGAGAGAGAGAGAGAGAGAGAGGGCTTTGAAGCAGCCAGAGAGCGTTCGTGTTGGATTGACTGCCCAAATTGATGTGCAGTCTGTTATTGTGGCGTGCTGGGACCCCTTGTTCTGCTAATAGTGCCATTTGTTCATACCCGGCCCTCCCCCGATCGATAGAGAGAGAAGGAGAGAGAGAGGGAGAGAGATAGAGGGAGAGAGCGATATTTGTGTGTGTGTGTGTGTGTGTGTGTGTGTGTGTGTGTGTGTGTGTGTGTGTGTGTGTGTGCGTGCGTGCGTGCGTGCGTGCTTGCGTGTGTGTGTGTGTGTGTGTGTGTACTGTGTGTGTGTGTGCGTGTGCGTGTGCGTGTGTGTTTGTGTGTTTGCACACACTCAGCCGTGCGTGTGGCTGTGCGTGTGTCCGCACGCACGCACACAGTACGCACGCTCATGCACGTCGTACAAACAGCTCTCCTCTGATCACTAGGGGACCTGGCCCGACACACTACGAGCCAGCAGTGGGGTATTAGTGTGTGGGCTCTGTGTGTTTATGGGGGAGGACTGGAGGTCCAAAGGAGACAGGCAGGCAGGCAGACAGACAGACAGACAGACAGAGAACACAATATTGTTCTTTACTTGATTGTCATGTTGTTGTTTTCAGAATTCAGACGTGATGGTGTGCATGGTACTGACGACATGACGATGTGATTGTGAATAACCTTTCAGTCATTTTCCAAACGTGCGTCATTATCGGTCTTCATGAGGGGATTATTGAACCCATACGGTTGTATATACTGTAGGCCATCAGGTGATGCTGATCATTTGCAGAAGTGCTGCACAGTGTGGACAATGTCTTTGCACTCATTCGTGAATATGTCTCTGCAATACTGCTGGGTGACCTAAAGTGGCACTGTTGCACCGCTCAGTTCTCACTTCGTGTGATTGTTTTGAAAATCGGCGCCGGTCATTTTTATCCTCCTGATTGTACGTGTGACAAATTTGAAACCTTGACATTGAATCATTGGTACAACCACATTGTTTCAGCTTAGCTATTTGTGCTAACAACACAGATGACAGGACGTTTGAGCAGTGAGCGCCTCGATGTTTGACGGGGCCCTGCCCATAAGTCAGACATCGCGTTAGTCAGACCGGCGTGGCCGGTTAATACTCACCCGTGCTGCAGGTTAGTCAAATCACCTGTGGCTCCCAACATGCGTGGTGGGTTAAAACCCACATAAAAATCACCGGTTGGAGCAAAGATAGCCTAAAAGCTCAAAACGCGTCTAAGTGGGATGCATTTTAAGCTTGTAGATCTGCTATTTTTGCTATATTTGAATTGCCTGAGGAAGGTCCGGAGGAACCGAAACGTTGCATTATTAAAAAGAAAATACTCGTGTACCAATTAAGCAAATACACAGTGCGGGTGTATTCTATTCCTTTCAATTGAAATCCTGATTATTATTATTTTTTAAATTGGAATCCTGAAAAGTACAATTTATTTAATTTCAAATGCATTTAGTTATAGTTAAATACAAATATGTTGTACATAAATACAATACAATAACATTTTAATACTATAGTCATTATGCTGTGACTAATGACTTTATATATAGACACGGGTCATGTTTGCGTGTTTGGAATTGTATAACAGCTGAAATCAATACTATTATCAGTATTATCAACCTGCGGGCCGCCAGTGGCCCATGTATGCTTTAGTAGAGAGAGAGAGAGAGAGAGAGAGAGAGAGAGAGAGATAGATAGACTGTGTGAAGACAGAGCTTCTGTACGTACAGTGCTCTGCTCCGTCTCGATGTGAGACGATGACGCTGCCATGCAGCCAGAAGACTGTGCCAGCAGCTACCACGGCACATTATTCCAGAGAGGGGAGTTGAGGTTTCTGGTCCATGAAATGTGAGCAGATGTCTACTCACATCACACCACTCGTTTGTGGCCTTTTGAATAATTTAACGCAGTTGCGCCGTGCAGTAACTCACAATGCCTCGCCTCGTTGTCATCTAATACTCGTAGGACTGGCAGGCTATACTATACATATCCCTCAAGGCTCGCTCCGCGTGTCTTTTGTGTGGGGATCCGATTGGTAATTCCGACGGAGCATTAGTCCGACATGCGGCAACAGCGGTCAGACTAGCGCTCGAACATGCTGTAAGCTGTCATATCTATATATATATATTCATTAGTAGGCTGGCTTAGCTGGTACTAGGTTATAGGAGGAGCGCCTATTATGTTGCCTGGTACTGGTTGTTGCTTCTGTCCCCTGCAGGTGCTGAGCATTGTTGTCCCTAATGTGTTGCCGTCCTGAGGAGGGCCTGACTCGGAGCCTGATCAGCCCTCGGATTGGTCCTGTGGCAGCTCAGGCCTCGCTACTGTCCTGGACTATAAAGCTCACTCTATGCCTGGACTTCGGGGGGGGAACACTGCTGCGTGTGGTGTGGGAGCACCCCAGTGCGTGGCCGTCCCTCCAGCCGACTGCTTATGTGGTTCATGTCCGGTTTAGTTGTAGTTCCATTTGTCTCTGTTAGGTTGTGTTTGTTCATCTGTTCATCCCCATTCGGTCATGTAAGTGTTCATTCATTCTGGGCTCACAGAGCCAGTCTGTTCACCATTCCGTCATACACTTAAGCCACTTTGTATTTATTCTGTCATTTGAGTATTAAACCCAATACTCTTTTATGAGCCGTGTTGTTCTTTCATACATGTTAAAACCCCTAGACTTGAACAGTTCGTAACACATGCGCTGCTCCCGTGCTTGCGGTTATGGTTCGGGTTTGAGCTGGTGTCGTTTAAAATCCCTGATGTGTGTCGTCTCGGATAGGAGTGTAGAAAAGAAGGAAGGAGAATACAAGTGAATATGTTCTGCAGGATCTCAGCATTTATTTTGGTAAAACACGAGATGGAATCGTTACAAAGCACAGCATGTGGAAATGTACGCGCAAAGTTGACTGTTTCAACAAAGTCTCCAGAGCCAAATGTGAGGCAGAGTTGAATCAGCCCCCTCTACAAAGAATACAACTTAGTATATGCAAAATCAGGTCCCTCCTTTCACCGGACATGAAAAAGGCGCTTCCTGACTTTTAACCAATGAGACCCTGAACTTCTGGTATAGAAAGGCGGACCCTCTTAACAAAGACATTTCCTGTCCTGGTATTAAACTTTCTAACTTTGAAATAAAACAACAAATAATGATGAATTAAAGGTATAATGAAAACGTAGTAAAAAACACAAATGTAAATAAATTAAATTGAACAGGCTTTATATTAAGACATGAATTAAACAGTTTATCTCAGTAAATAAAACTGCAATCATGAACAATACGCTGTCTCTTATAGTACATTTAAAATCAGTAGTAAAAGCGCTCACTAGTAACCATTTCATAATGTTTCTCATTATTTTATAATGACAGAAGATTGTTAAAAGTCATCCTTTAAGAAAGTCATGTTGAAACAGCTACACACAGTGAGGGAATACAAGTATTTGCTACTAGTTAAATTTGCACCAGTGAAGGGAATTTCAAAGCCTAGCAAAGCCCTACAAAACAAAAGACCTTTTGGTTCAAGTGTCGAAGAGTAAACATTCACTACTAAATAAATAAGGATTGTCTTTGAGCTGGAACAACACGTCTAGTCAACAGAAGGACCATTTTCACATGAAACAACAGACTTTAATTGTCTGAGAGAGAACCTCGTGGGCGTTGTCTAGTTTTAACATTACATACTCAAGTAGTTATGAATATGCTATTATGATTCATAATATACCACACTGGTGTAGGTGAACAAGCCGGCCAGATAAGTACGGATGTCCGTCTCTGTTTCGGCCAAGTCACGGTGAAATCATCAGCGTTCGTTTAAGTCTGATGTTAATTTACACGGCAGGTAAGCAGGTTCGATATACACCAGTGGTTCTCAAAGTGGGGTCCTGGGCCCCCCAGGGGTCCTTGAGGGGGTTCTAGGGGATTTCCAGGGGCAAATTACTCAATATTGTGTATAGTGGTCCGCGCCGAGCTGGGATTGAATCCCAGTCTCCCACTCGGCAAACCGACACGCAACCTACCATGCCAATATAGCGTCGCAGTCCCGCCACCCCTCTCATGTCTATATGAGCGGCCCAGGGAAAGACTTTCCCATAAATCTTTCCCATAGACCAAGGGTGCCCAAAAGGTAGATCATGACCTACAAGTAGATCACAAGGGCTGTGCAGGTAGATCACATGACATGCCCCTTGAATTAAGGTGACTTGATTCATTGATCAAAACGTCAGTAGCATTACAGATTCAATACAAAAAACTACCTACCTGTTCCATTTCTCAAGGGCATTTGTCTTATACTGTATGTAACGTCAGCGACGCTATTCCATATTTAAACTATTTTCAGCAATGGTATACTATTATTTTTTTGGTAGGCAGATCTTTTTGAGCCAGTCATTTTGACAGTAGCTCTCAAGTTCTTTATTTATTTAAAGAACTGTAAGCCTCGCACAAAGGCAACACTTGAAGGAAGGTGCATCTATGGGAATCAAACAGGTGAATCAAATCAAAATTATTATTTTTTAATTAATGTGGGCCTCGTTACGTCATAAGGCTGCACGTGTTTGTTCAAAGGAAGTAATTCAAATAGCCTTTTTATGGAATTCTTCCCATTGTTTTGGCATCTATTGTTATGATGCCCATATGATGACCACGGATATGCTCTAAAATATTTTCTCTTTTCACTACGTCTTTAACAATCAGGCTACGACCGAAAGAACCAACTTAAGTTTCTGTCAATCTGATCTCATCCGATATGATCTTGTCTCTCGTCTCGTGTCACTTAATCTAAAAGAAAAGCATTTGAAATTGAAACTACTGACCCGTTTAACATCCGTCTATATACCATCAACTCCAGTAAACGCAGAGCTCCTGCTCTGCTATTCTGTCAACCGCTTTAGCGCCGGCTGCACCCTCGCCTAGACACAATAGACGGGATCTACCCCCAAACACCCCCCTTCCCCTATACCCCTTCCCCCACCACCACCAACCGAAATTCTGATTAACTCATTAAAAAAACTACCGAATGTATAATTGATGCACAATTATGCAAATGTTATTACATTTTCATATCCTTTTTTTCCGAGCAGGAATTAAATACATCATATTGAAACTTTAATTATTTACAAGCGTGGAGGTGTGGTTTAATGTGCGAGAGAGAGAGAATGTGAGAGAGTGACGGGGAGAGAGAGACAGAGGGAGGGAGGGAGATAGATAGAGGGTTGATTCACACTGCTGTGACCTGAGTGGATTTAAATGTGGCCACGTATTGTCTGAGGCGGGGTTGAGGAATCAATCTAGCGCAGCGTGGAATGAACAGGCCACGAGGACACGGTGATGATAAACGCTATTTCACGGCCAGCTGGTGTAGTGTGAATGTGTGGCAGCGTCTCCGTGCTCGAGGCCATTCACGTCGTGCGTTGTTGTTGTTGGCGACACCGATCTGTTCTGCATTCAGTGGGTTCAGTGATGGAAAACAACGACGTACAGTCGTACACGTTTGCTCTGGTACTGTGCTTACTGTATGTCAAATGTTGAGGTATTTTTTTGCTTTAAATGCCTACAAGTTTTGCTTCAGTAGGCCAGTCAATGTAAGGTTTGACCCAAAAGAAATTGCAATGTTAATCGTTCAAGGTTTTCTTTTTTGTATGATCCTTATGGTCATCCAAATAACATGTGTGAATTGAATGCTCAGAAGATCGTGGTAAATTCAGGGGTTGAAATTAAGTTGGGGTACCATTAACCTGAGCTAACGCTAGACATTTCTGGCCTAGATGGGAGGGCCGCGGCTCAGAGAAAACGCACACCCTGATTGGTTCACCGATCTGTCCGTCAGCCCCGGTCTCTCTCCCCCCCCAGTGCAGCACTGTTATTGTGTCGACCAGAAGCAGAAAGCACTGGTTGCTGGAGTATACCATTCTAACAGAAGTTATTTCCACAGTCGGCACACGTTGGTTTTTTTCTTAGACGGTGTGGTGGGTTCTTCAGCCATTCTCCTCATTTTCCTCGCATAGCCTCGTTTGAATTCCACTGGTAATAATTTCCTCACGGTGTTATTTTGAGGGGTGCACACCGCTCAGAGCCCTGACGTCACATCATTTGGAGCAATCCCACTTTTAGTGGTGCCCACTTTTAGTGGTACCAGTGCAGCCCATGCGTAAATCCAATTTTCCGCGCAGACGAAATGAAAGCCTGGGTATCGAGGCTAGGGTACCATTAACAACCTGTATGAGGCAAAACATTTCAAAATGTTATTCTGCTTAAAGTAGCATGCGACATGTCAAACTATGGCGTTTTCATGATTCAGAATCATTGCAAGCATTAGTTTAGCACGAAAAAACACTCCTTGGAACCAACACTTTTGAGACCATTGTAAAATAACCGCTTCCAGACAGATATTCCAGACATAAAACATTATTGTTTGCTACGTGTTGCTTTTCGATGTATCTAAAGAGCACAAAAGTATGTTACTGAACGTGCCAAGCATCGCCAGACTGTCCACAGTTTCTGGCAACCAAATCTTGCGATATACCTCTGAGACAGAAACGATACCTGCCGCTGTTTAGATGCCTCAATAATATGATGTACTGTGCACATCGAAAAGCAAGTGATTAGAAAACCTAGCCTGCGTGACATGTCTTATTTTATACTGTATGCCTGAACCGATACATACTGTATGACAAAGGTCTCAATCGTTGTTTGTTCATGAGCTGGTCCAGCTCCATCCACTCCCATGTATTTCTTAGAACTTCCGGTGCAAGGTTTGCCATGAGTTTGCATGAGTGTCATGGCACATCCCCGGCGTCCAGTCACGTCCATTCCTTTCCTATAGCTTCTGGTGAGAACCATGGAAATTGTCCACCACATTGTCTATTTCTCAGATTCTATACACTTGTGAGGACATCTCACATCTGGCACTTACAGGTATAGCAATTCAGGCACATGCATGTGCACGAGCACACACACACACACACACACACACACACCCATGCCAGCATGCGCACACACATGCCTTTTCCTGCCGGTGTCCGCAGTAAATCCACTCGTGTTATTATTACATATTGATTTATGTCGGACATTTCCTTTAGAGTTTGCTGCTGTTGACGTGAGAGATGGTCGTCAGGTACAGTACGACTGAAGAAGGCTTTATTTTTTATTAAATCGTGTCAATTATCAGCACGTCAACGTCCTTGACCATTTTGTCTGTCTGCCTGCCTGCCTGCCTGCCTCCTCTGTCTGTCTGTCTGTCTGTCTGTCTGTCTGTCTGTCTGTCTGTCTGTCTGTCTGTCTGGCTGTGGATGTATCTTTTCGTCCGTCGTCATGGCAACCCAGGCAGCTCGAGGGTGTACATAACTTGATCAACCAGATTGAATTAGCAGGCATGGGGGGATTAGATTACATTTGAATAGATGTTATTACATTAAAGGTAGATTAGCTCGGTGGCGTTATTAGCTTGGGATGGGCGGCGCCACCGCGTGTCCCAAGCAATCAGCGCCGCGGCTCGATAGGACAGCGGTGCTCAAAGTGGGGTCTGTGGACCCCTCCTTTTTAGGGCTCGCACTTTTAATCCGCACATGATCTACACACTCAGTATACGTTGCGATGAGACTGGTTCTGTGCTTGTATATCTGCTGCCTATTTTCAAAAACAAATCTTGAAAAAGAAAAGGAATTTCTTGTAGACATTATTTTTTTATAGTGAATAAATATCATGCCTGTAGAAAAGTGTTTTTCCAACCATTTTCATGTCAAGGCCCATTGAAGAGATTCACTGTAGCCTCTCAGACCCAAAGCTTGGAATATTTAGTTGTCGTTGGATAAGATTTTGTCCACAATTCCATGATGTATTGATGCCATAAGGAGAGATAACAGACAAAACGTTGATCAAAATAACAATTATCTTACAATTAAGAAATGCACTCTTGAGAGCGTAACATGAAACCAAATGGATCTGTAAGGGTCCATTTGCTTACCAAATCTTCCTCATTTAACTGGGGACCACCTGGAACCTCCTCAACTGCAAACGCGACTACAGAAAGCCCTATTATGAATGGAATGCGAGCTGATAATGACTTGAGTCATTACGTTTTCCCATATACAAATTACAAATAACAAATAAAGGGCTTTCCCATGTGCTTTCCACGTTGCCACATGTGGCAAACCTTTGCTACAAAACTGCTCAACTAAACGTTTTTTTTGTCTTTGTTTTACATATTTACCGTCATTAAACAGAAGGACGGGTCTTTCTCTCTCTCTCTCTCTCTCTCTCTCTCTCACACGCACGCACGCACAGCCCAGAGCCTTCAGTAGTTAGTTTAATTGCGCTGGGTGTTGTACAGGCGCTGCCATTGAGGCCAGTGTCATTAAAGGACAATGGCAGAGAACAGACGCCATGGAGGAACAGGTATTATCTTTATAATGAATGGGGTTATAGGGCTTCATATCAATGTCACCATGATTATGTAAAACTTTTTGCCACATTTACGATAAATGAAAGATTTTCTTTTTTTATAAAAAAATGGGAGAAAATGTATAATATATAATGGGCAGGCTACATAATGTACAGGCGGCCGGAAGGGAAAGCTCAACCCACTACACCGATATACCACATTTTACTGCGAGAGATATTAAAAATAAATAGCAGCCAGATCTACAAGCTTACAACGGCGCATCACGACTGCGAGCAGGGTCAGTGTGCTCATGTTGGTGCTTTTTCTGGTTTTATCCTCTGAGCAGATTTTGTAATGACCTGTACTTTCCTTGAACATTACATTACCCATTATGCAAACTGTTAATACAATTTTCAATCAATCAATCAATCAATCAATCAATCTATCAATCAATCAATCAGTCAATCTTTTGGGCTTACTTTCAAGACCTGGTTGCTTCGGCTATTTCTCTCTTGCACGAAATATGGCAACACTGGTGAATGGCTGTTTTCGGATTGCAGTCGGTATTCTGAGCTGTCTTCAGTTCTTCCAGCTTTGACACATAGACAACAACTCCGGGTCCCGGCAGGGGGTACTGCATGGACTATGGCGTCTCACGGCAGCATCATGTGGTGCTGTCGCCTCATATTATCCAGACAGAGAGGTGCACGCAGCGGCAGGGAGTTCACAACACATGCAGGCATGACTGCTGTCACCCAGCTGCGGCACTATAGTGTTCAGAGGTCTTCCAGTGCTATAAGCACCAGTGAGTCCAGTTTTATAGGTGGTGGTTTGATTGCAGAAGTGTCCTCAGGTTGTAATGAATTGCATTTTTATAGCGCTTTTCAAGTGCTCAAAGCGCTTTACAATGGTTCATTCATTCATACATTGGAGGGAGGTGAACCGGCAAACAGTCGATACCAACGTCCTCACTTCCCACATTCACACACCAATGGTGGCGAGCTCACACCGACCGACTCATTGGAGGCAGTAGGGTTCAGTGTCTTGCCGCAAGGACACATCGACATGTAGACAGGAGGAGACGGGGATTCGACCCATGGATCATTGGACGACCTGCTCTACCTCCTGAGCCACAGTGGTTGTGAAATGGCACTGTTGGGCTGATGTGTGGAAGTGGAAGCAGGTGTGTGGCAAGGAGTGATGGAATGGAATGTGGGAGTCAGTGTTAATTGTGTTGACTAAGACTAAAGACTAAGTCGACAAAGGTTTTTCAGAAGACTATGACTAAGACTAAATGGTCTGTTATTCAAAAGTCTAAGACTAAATCAATATATTGTGAAGAAATGTACACTGGTGGGAGTGATTGTATGGGGACACGGTCTGTTCTGCAATATGAGTACTAATCAACGGAATATCACGATATCTAATATCTAATATAAATAATCTGAAATTACGTATTTATTCCAAAATCTTTAAAGTCGTGTCACAAACTGGCCAATAAGTACATGAATCTTGCCTCTGTAAAACACTGGCTGCAACGCTGCATCTTGTCCACTTGTAGCCTACTACTATACTACTAGTAGCCTACTAAAAAAGCAATATCACGATATTCAGAGGATGATACGATATATATATATATCGCAATACATCGCGATATCGATATATTGGCACACCCCTAACATGGAATATTGTGATATTATCATTATCGAGTGCCTATTATCGCCACAGATAGTTTTGGTGGTAGAGAGTGGTGACCAAAACCTTTGGTGGGGTCGCCAGTTGCATTTTCTGAATATGTGCAAAGTAATTAAAATCTGAATTAAACAATAAATCCATGTTTTCAAGTTAATATTTCAGTAAGAGCACAGTCACAATACAGAATATTTAGGTCATTAGTAGGTAAATGTTTTCGGATGCCCACGTCTGCGCGTGTGGCACTGAAAACTCCACAGATTAATCGATTACGATTGGGTGTCTGGTTTAATCTTAGTTTTTCACTGACGTGTATCAGAACCTCACTTTCGTGCGTCATAGGGCTGATCAATGGCAATCAACAGCATCAACTTTCCCACTGTGAGCTTCTCACTTGCGGGTCGAAGTTGTCATTTGTCACCCCCGGTGTTAGGTGTGTGATATCCTTTTATGGATGGAGCAGGATGTGATCCACCGCATTGTTCCATCCACCGTCCGTTGAGAGCAACTGTTTGTTCAGGATTAATTTGCAACAGTTTCCGTACATATTAACTTTTGGCTGTCATATGAATACATTTTATGTGGAAAAGGGAGGGGTATACGTGTCCTTGTGCTGCAGTGAGCGCTGAGCCTGCTTGAATGGTCTGTCTGTTCTTCTCCTTCGTATTTTCTTCTCTTCAAATAACACAGCATTTTTCTGACTTCTACATGAGGGTACAGACTGCCGGTTTTGCAGGTTTCTGTCTGCAGTAATAATTTGTGCCGGAAGTGTTCCCGTTGCCGCTGCTAGTCTCATGCTGTAGGTGCGCATGCACGACAGGGTTGGACTGAGACAAAAATTCGGCCCGGACTGGCCCACCACAACCAGCGCGCAGATACTGTACTCTACTGACTATTTTACAGTCCCCGGGACGTAGGGACCCCCTTAGTCTGGAGCCCTGGTATACCCATATCGTCTCACCCCTGTAGGCCTACTGTGTCAGGGCTGATGTCACGCCTACCTAGTGGTGACGTCATCCCCTCCTTTTATAAGGCATTTCGCCAGCACAAGTTCTCTGTCCGATTATCATTTTATATCTAGTCTGTTTGAGAATCTAAACTAAGCCTTGCAACTTAAGCTTTCTTAACTTGCCCATCTAGCCAAAGATATCGCCAAGACCTAACTCCGAATTATACCAGCTGGTCAGCACTTTCCCGCTCCTGTGACGAAGAACCTCCACCACCCTTACATACTGTGTATATCTATATAAAATACAGCAGCAATCTCTCCTGACCTTTTAAACGAAACATTTTCAAAAGGCAGTCGCCAAAACCTGAGTAATATTTTTTTAACATATAGTAATATCATATGTAATATTACTGTTTTTGGCCAAAGGAGATCAATGCAGTTTAAACCGTATACAAATAACAAATAAAGGGCTTTCCCATGTGCTTTCCCACGTTGCCACATGTGGCAAACCTTTGCTACAAAACTGCTCAACTAAACGTTTTTTTGTCTTTGTTTTTCATATTTACCGTCATAAAACAGAAGGACGGGTCTTTCTCTCTCTCTCTCTCTCTCTCTCTCTCTCTCTCTCGCACGCATGCACGCACGCACAGCCCAGAGCCTTCAGTAGTTAGTTTAATTGCGCTGGGTGTTGTACAGGCGCTGCCATTGAGGCCAGTGTCATTAAAGGACAATGGCAGAGAACAGACGCCATGGAGGAACAGGTATTATCTTTATAATGAATGAATAAAATGGGCTTCATATCAATGTCACCATGATTATGTAAAACTTTTTGCCACATTTACGATAAATGAAAGATTTTCTTTTTTTATAAAAAAATGGGAGAAAATGTATAATATATAATGGGAAGGCTACATAATGTACAGGCGGCCGTTTCAGCACCGGAAGGTTCCCAGTTCGATCCTCCTAGAGTTAGTGTTGAAGTAGCCCAAAATTTTTGATTCTCGTAGAGGTTTTTTTCGATTCTGACGAATCTCTCTACGAGAGTCTAAACGTTAACCCCGCCCCTAACGTTGAGAAAGCAACCTTGGTGCCTTTAAATCACTCTTACCTTGTACAAATGCAAAATCTAAGCTGCTTTAATTTTTGCCCCACTTGTTTGTGACGTCCACGGAACCATATTAAACCCTGTCAATGCTTATTTTTCAATAAAAAAGGTATTTTAATCCACTCAGTTTCTGAATCCTCCATTGTAAATGCGGTAAACGGCGCAACAGAATATTGCCCGCGCCCCTAGCGGCCAGGGTTCTCTTGCGCATTTACAATGGAGAGAAAAGCAAGATGGCCGTCAGATTCCGAGACAGAGTTGATTAAAATACCTTTTTTATTGGAAAAATCAGCATCTGCGGGGTTTAATATGGTTCCGTAGACGTCACAAACAAGTGGGGCAAAAATAAAAGCTTAGATTTTGCATTTGTACAAGGTAAGAGTGATTTAAAGGCACCAAGGTTGCTTTCTCGACGTTAGGGGCGGGGTTAACGTTTAGACTCTCGTAGAGAGATTCGCCAGAATCGAAAAAAACCTCTACGAGAATATAAAATTTTGGGCTAGTGTCGAAGCATTCCGGGCTGCGCTATACTGTAGTAAATTGTACAGTGCAGGGTATTTCTTCATTGTGCTAATGCTTATTTGACTTAAAGCTTATGTAATGTTTTTTATTTCGTACAGTCTGTATGGTAGTATATGTTAATGCAATATAACGTCTACAATAGATTCTGTGTCTGTGGAAACCTTCGACACACGACCTGAAGGTAAACATTATTAATTTAATTTCCTGCCCGCAGGCAACCAGGCAGGCTCTGTTATATGATGGAGCGCAGTACTTTCATCCGACGGAGCATTGGTCCGAACGACAACCTACCTCCTCCCTCACCCTAACCCTAACCTCCCCCGGCAGACACCTAAACCTAACCGCAACCCTCTCCCGACCCGCAGCGCACCTCGGAGCATTGCTCCGAAGGAGCAATGCTCCGTCGGATGATAGTATGCCTCCCATATGATGAATTCCTGTTCTGTTCTTTGACTATATAGAAGTGTCTATTTGTACGTCTCTAAATGTTTTGATGAATTGAACAAGGTGGACCCTCTTGTAAACAAGTGTAATGCTTAATTGGGTCGTCCACTGCAGTTAACACTCTTTGTATTGAGTTTGTGCTTGAAATGTATACTGTTATTCTGGCAAACTGTTAATAAATATTTCAATCAATCAATCAATCAATCAATGTTAGCTCAGCGGTAAAACATGTCAGCACTTTCAGTGCAGGAGACCTGCTTTCAAATCCAGGGGGAAACAGGAAAGTTCAATTTGAGTTAAAAAAATTAAAATAAAATAATAATACTTCTTCCACCAAATTGCAAGAGAATTCTCGTCTCAAAGCCGCTTTGGTGGAGCAGGGCTGCCTACAGCCTTCCAAAGACATGGCTCATTACTCTTTCTGAAGATGACTTGATGGCATAGTCCTCTTCATTACACTGGTTTTAATTGGACTGAACGAGTGGCGAGAGAGAGAGAGAGAGAGAGAGTGAGCGAGAGAGATGGGGGGAGAGAGAGAGAGAGAGGAGAGAGAGAAAGAGAGAGGAGAGGAGAGAGTCCAGACAGAGATATGTGACTGCTGTCCTTTGGTACTGAACCAACAATCACTGCAGCTGCTTAGAATCAGGATAAGGGCCGCTCTACACTGAGGACGGAACAACACGGTACGCTGCCACTATAATCAATGGAACCCGGCTGCGGTGTGCAGGTTGTTACGCAAGTGTTCTATATTTCCGCATGTAGCCTACACAGCCCTTCACCTCGCCTTCACAGGACAACAAACCCCAGTAAAACGCAACTCCCCATCTAGTTGCTGCGTGCGGTTATGTTCCGTTGCCATTGTAGCGTTTGGGCCTTTCAGCCACACGCAAACAGCGTTTTCGGCACTCAAACGGAGGTTTTTGGAAAATAAGTGAAGATTCTCGAAAATATCCAGATCAGTGGATCTGTGTAGTCATGGGAAACGAGAGCTTTTGAGAAACGATGATGTCACGGCTCATTAGCGCATATCATTTTTACTATAATTAGGCGAGAAGCTTGTGCCTGCATGGAAACTACACGGTTATCAATCCGACTGTTCATGTTTATATATCACTGTTATTTGTTAACAACTTTGGCCTATGTTGCATCAACTGCAGTGAGCAAAGGTTCTGCTCTGCTGCATCCAATAATACATATATCAGCCTACTAGTCCAGTGCAGACTGGTGATTTCATTTGTATAGGCCTATATTGGTGCCGAGTGCGAAACTTGAACAATAGGTTCTGGTTAATTGCGGACCGCTACAGATAAACTGTGGATATTAACCTACCAATAAAGGACCGAGGCCAAATGCCATTGCGCAGTACACCATCAACATGTCTATGCGTGGTGTGTGCATAGCCATGCGAAACTATATTCTCGTGCTGTATTTTGCTCTCCAATTCATGGTCATGGTCATGAAGGAGGAGAGAGAGAGGGTGCAGAGAGAGAGAGAGGTGTGAATGCAATCGCAATTAGCGTGGTTGGTGAGAAGAAAGCTATGGGAAGCCGTTTAGGCCATAAATGCATAGTCAACTCGCACATACATGTATACTTCTCTTGCACATACATATATATTGGTACTTCACTTGCACATATCTCACATACACATACATGCATACTTCACTTGCACATACATACATTTAGGTACTTCACTTGCACATACATACATACTTCATTCACACATATATAAATACTTCATTCGCACATAATACTTCATTTGCACATACTGTACATACATACTTCACTTGCACATACATACTTCACGTGCACATACATATATACATACTTCACTTGTACATACATACATACTGCATTCGCACATATATACTTCACTTGCACATACATACTTCACTTGTACATACATACATACTTCATTCACACATATATAAATACTTCATTCGCACATATATGTGTGTGTTTGTGTGTGTGTGTGTGTGTGTGTGTGTGTGTGTGTGTGTGTGTGTGTGTGTGTGTGTGTGTGTGTGTGCGTGCGTGTATGCGTGTGTGTGTGTGTGTGTGTGTGTGTGAGAGTATGAATGTAGTATATGCACAAAAGTATGTATATAACAGGAAGGCAATTCCTGGAACAGGAAGCTCGCATGATGGTCACATAATTCGCCAGGACACCATTTTTGCCATAACAAATGATTTTCAAATGAAAAGCTAATGGTAATGCAACAGTCAGGAACAGGCCTGTAATTGCTGAGTGCTGAACTGGAGGTAGTGCAAAAATGAAGACTGTCCACTTGATTCTTTTTTTTTTTTTTTTTGGTGACTCATGCCACCTAAGCATGAGTCACCACCCATCGTTAGAGCCAATCAGTTGTACCCCTTCCTGTATATAGGTACACACCCATTCCCTGTCACACTATTCCTGAAGAAGATCCTAAGGGATCGAAACGTTGAATCAAATAAACCAGTGGAGCTGAGTTTTTCATACCAGTGTTGCAGACTCTATTTTTTCTATTGTACTGCCTTTTGTCTAGCACCTGGGCTAGAGTGGAGGTGCATGCTCTATTTCCTTTGTTAAATGGCAATAGAGACTTTGTTATTATTTTTTTCCAAAGTTTATTGAGATGCATCGAGTGCACTACAGAGAATGATACAGCTAGCCCTGGTCCAGGGCTTACATGCAGCGAGTCTCTCTCTGACAGAGAGAGACTCGCTGTAAGCCCTGGACCAGGGCTAGATACAGCTAGTCGTGAGAGAAATTTCAGACTTCTAAATGACTACACTCAAGCCGTTGGCTGTTTAGCGCTATGTGATTAAATATTTGTAACTTATATTGAAAAAAAATGCTGCTGTGACGATGATGATGATGAAGAATATCCGTCTTTATATAATTGGCTCAGTTATCAAACCATGACATTGATGTCAGAAGCTCAAACACTGATTCAGTTTGTAAGTGTAGTGCAATTCTTAAGAAAAAGCCAGAGTTTGCAAACTAAAGTAGCATAAACACAACACCATGCAACAAACATCCTGAGGTATTTTCTTTCTCCCCGAGTCTGTCGGTAAGGCTCATGGCTTTTTTCACATGATAGCGCAGCTGATTCCAGGCATCACATTAGGGGTAAAAAGGTATCACGTGTATATAGCAATAATAACAATTATTATTATTATTATTATTATTATTATTATTATTATTATTATTATTATTAATAAACCATAGTATTAATTAACAGGTTACATGCAGGCATCACTTTAGGGGTAAAAATGTACCATCTTGCGAGCTTCCTGTTCCAGGAATTGCCTTCCTGTTATATACATACTTTTGTGCATATACATTCATACTCTCACACACACACACACACACACACACACACACACACACACACACACACACACACACACACACACAGACATACACACACACACACACACACACACACACACACACACACACACACACACACACACACACACACACACACATATATGTGCGAATGAAGTATTTATATATGTGTGAATGAAGTATGTATGTATACGTACAAGTGAAGTATGTATGTATGTGCAAGTGAAGTATTTATATATGTGCGAATGCAGTATGTATGTATGTATGTATGTACAAGTGAAGTATGTATGTATGTGCAAGTGAAGTATGTATGTATGTGCAAATGAAGTATGTATGTTCAAGTGAAGTATGTATGTATGTATGTGCAAGTGAAGTATTTATATATGTGCGAATGCAGTATGTATGTATACAAGTGAAGTATGTATGTATGTGCAAGTGAAGTACCTAAATGTATGTATGTGCAAGTGAAGTATGCATGTATGTGTATGTGAGATATGCATGTATATGTGCAAGTGAAGTACCAATATATATATGTATGTGCAAGATAAGTATACATGTATGTGCGAGTTGACTATGCATTTATGGCCTAAACGGCTTCCCATAGAAAGCAGTGGGTCGCCGTGCGCATATATGTCACATCTCTCTTCCGGTTTATGTAATAAAGGGCGATAAAATAGAAATACCATCGCTGCATGCAGACAGGCTATTAACTCTTGAATAAGGCATGGCTCCAACTCTAACCCCTCAATCAAGCTGCCCGCGCGTCTGGCGAGCTGTCCTTAAAAAAAACCTTTGTGTGCCTCTATAGCAGAGACAGCCGGAGGACACACGTACGGGACACAATGTGCTGTCATTCAGGCTGAGGCTCCCAGACACGCATTGACATCCACCAGATAAAATAATCCATCTCTAAATGTGATATAGAGCCATTAGTAGAGGATCCTTGAGTGACACGCCAACACTTTATAATCCGCACGCAAGCACGCGCATGCACGCATACGCACACGTGTTTGTGATACCATTATACTTTGTAGGACACGCTTCACCGGTATTTACCCACCCGGACATGCATGGTCCTGACGGGCAGACCCAATAAGAGCCCCTCCACATACCCCTGGATGGACGACGACAATGAATCAATGTCAGCCCTGCAGTGCACGGTCGACGTCACGATTGTTTGTGCGGGATTAAGAGACCATATCTCTGTGCGTGTGCGTGTTTGTGTGCGTGCATGAGAGAGAGAGGACCCCTCTGGGCGAGATCAGGATTATGATTGTCATTTTGTGGCTGATCTTTCTTATCATCTGGTGAATGTCCAGCGGCAGAGAGGGTTATAAGAGCCATCATTAGTGTTAGCTTTTCTTTTTGACATATATAGAACCAATCAAAGATGACCGCGTCGGTGTGTTTTTACATAGTAGAGCTCTGCGATCAGAAATGCATGCCCCACACAGATACTACAGTATATGTCTGTGTCCCTTTTATGCCCATATGGAGTTCTTTGTCAGGCATGCCCAAATATGGAGTCTACATGCAGACGTCAGAATGATGTGGGCAGGGGCCCTGCATGTCCCTGTACGTGACTTATTTCTAACTTATAATGATTTGATTTCAGATACAGATGTTATTTTAGTGTGCTATTAAGTTTAGTAATACACTATATATGGATGTCATTTTACAAACTGAGTAGAGTCAATCTATGTCATCACGCAGCACATTTATGTTCAAAGGAAGTAATTAAAATTGGCTTTTTATGGACTTTTTCATATAAAGAATACACAGAAACGGAAATGTTCCCATTGTGTTGGCATCTATAGCTTTATTGGCATGAGAAAACATGCATTTACATTCCCAAAGCAAAAAGTGGAACATTACAATCAAAACAAAATGTATGTAGGCCTACAATGAACGTCAGAATCTCTAACTATACATAAAGTGCCCCTCTGGGAACAGGTCTCCATCAGGAACAGGTCAGGTTGTTGTGGCCTCCTGGCAGCGCTATAATAGGCCAATGTGAAAATGGTGGCATTTCTTCTTACACACCTTGGATGGCAATTGGATGATTTGAGGCATTTTGTTCCAAATAAAAATGTGTTTTGCACAACCACCTGCTCGTCCATTCCTAGCATGCTTTAGCGCAGGGCTGCTATATATATTATATAGGGTTCACGAGGGTCACGTCTTCCAGCGATAACGACCTGACTCCTGAACCGTCCTGTGTGAACTCCTGGCTGATTACCTGGCATGATGGACCCCATGCTGCATGTTTCTATGCCTGACCCCTTAATCATAATACTAGCTCTCTCTGGTTTAGCTTTCGCTGTTTGATCTCCTGCTTCTCATTCTGGCCGCGTGATTATACCTGGACCTTGCTTTGGTTTCCCCCCGGTCTGGTCCGTGTGTCCATTAAAGTTTTGCCATCTCTGTTTGATCACACTGCATCTGAGGATTAAACTGCCTGAGCTTTGAGCACGGGTCTCGACCCGTTGTTTGGGGGGGGGGGGGGGGGGGGGGGGGAACACTGCTGGTGGAAAGTAACTAAGTACATTTAAGTACTGTACTTAAGTACAATATTGTGTACGTTACTTGAGGTATTCCTTTACTCCACTACATTTTTTTGAAAAAAACCCATGCCAAAGCGCCAGCGCTCGCCCAGCAGTCTGCCATCATCCATGCGCGCAACCTCTGTCGCTTCTCGCGTCTTACTGGTTACTTCAGTCTATATTAGTAGCTTAATGACTATAGTATTACATTTTGTATTGTCTTTGTAATGTCCATGTATTGTTCACAAAGTTAAAATAACTAACTAACTATAACTAACATTTGTATTTAATTTCAAATGCATTTAATCTTTTCAGGATTCTAATAAAAAAGAATAAGCGAAAAATGCAAATCTACAAGAAAAATGTGTCACAAGTCTGTGACGCGTTTTGAGCTTGTAGATCTGGCTGTGTTTGCTACGTTTGTGTGACATAGAATGACAATGTAGGACATTCATTTATGGGCAAAAGAAAGACGGAGATAAGAGGTTTCTGCAGGTTTCCACAATCTCTGGACTGAAGTGTGGAAATATAGTTGCCCTTTTCCATCATCAAAGTTGCCCACTTCTGGTCTGACTCATATACCAATCAAAGCCACGACCTCCCGATCTCAGGGCAGGACACTAGAACGACAAGGCCACTGAGCTGGTATATATATTGCATCCGTTCTCACAACCTGCACGGCCCCATGCAGGCCCAGAGATACTTTAGCTTATTTTTTATTTTTTATATTGCATAATCACTTGAGGTCCAACCCGAATGACCTCTGCTTTTGCCCATCATTCAGTTGGAAATAAAGGGTTCTGGAACATCCACAGTGTTTCTATCCGTTTTTAGATGTTTCCCCAGCGAGTTCTGTGTGAACTCGCCTTGTATCGCCAGGGATGCCTCCTTATGGCACTATGAAAGAAGCCTGTGGTCTGCCTGTGGACACTCTGATGTACAGAACAAAATTACGCAGTCCTCCAAAAGCAATTACGGCCCCTTGGAGTAAAAGCACACAGCAGTAGCAGGTGGTTGAGCGGAATATATCTGTGTATAAACACTAGTGTTGATTTTGACAGCAGTTTTTGTCAGTCTTTTGAATAAAAATTCCATTTAGTTTCAGTCTCATTTTAGTCACCGGAACCGTTTTTAGTCGACTAAATATCATACGATTTGAGTCGACTAAAGCTACAGTCGATTGTGTCGAATTAATTGTATTTTGGCGGGCAGCCATTGATGGCTTCCTAATGGCTGATTTAAATCGTGGTTGCATGCTGAAAATAGCCAATCTACAAGCTCACAATGCCTCTCTTCTCCACTCCCATTTTAGTCTACGTAGTTTTTATTTGTTGACGAAATTGTCAATACTGTATATATTTTTTTGTCTTAGTTTTAGGCATCATAGTTTTTAGTTTGTATTCAGTTTTCGTCAGCGAGAAAAAGCTGCTCGGCTAACATTTGTCGTCATAGTTTATTTGAGGAAATCAACACTAATAAACACTACTACTATTATGGTGTTGTTTTTCAACGTGCTACAGCTTACAGCTACCCTTTCTGTCCATTCTGTGTCTTGGAAGGAATATTAATTTGGTTTGGTTGTTTGGTTGTTTGCCCGTTGTTGTCCTATCGGGAATTATTGGTGTTTTTTCTCAAATGTTTAATAAGAAATAAACCCAGGAACGTAATAAAAGTCACAAAAGCAAGCAGAACAAAGCCCATGCATTTTGTCAAATTGTCTGAAATGCGCCTCGCCTATAGACGCCATATAATATATTGTTGTAGTTGGGCGAAAACCTTGCATGTCCAAAAGCATTCCTTGTATTATCATGAAAGAATAACATTTTAAAACTGTAAAAATAGCTGATTTTTCATGCTCACAATGTGTTGCAATGTGACGCACCGTGAGCTTGTAGATCTGCTATTTTCACTATTTTAGATTTATAACTCTTGTATGATGAAGTTGGGCATTGAAACGACGAAAAAACTATTTTGAAATGTGGAGATATGAGGTTTCTGCCCGACAGCGACAATAAGCCAGAGAGGGTTAGCGTAAATACATGGTTTTGTGCACGAGATGCTTCTGACATTAACCCCCCCCCCCACACACACACACACACACCGCCAACCGCCGTATTTTACATTTAAGGATAAGCAATCTGGTCTTGCGGCTGGCTCACTGGCGGTATAAGAACGACGGCTTTGCGTCTCTCTCTCTCTCTCTCTCTCTCTCTCTCTCTCTCTCTCTCTCTCTCTCTCCCTCCCTCCGCGGCTTCAGAAGTTATAGCCGGTGTAATCAAAGGCGGTGCTGTGGCGGCCTCGTAAAGTCAACAAGGCGAGCTTTACTCGGAGGCAGGGCTCATATTGTTCTGGGATCAACAACCTCACTCCAACGTCTCCATGGGCCCGCGCCGCCGTCAATCATCCCGGCTCCAGCAATCAGACGGGATTAACCGGGGCTCTGAAGGGGTTGGTTGGCTATGTGTGCATTGTGTGCACGCACGCACACACACACACACACACACACACACACACACACACACACACACACACACACACACACACACGCCTTTACCACAAAAGTAAAGGGCTTCTCTCTCACGTCAGATATTGAAGCCTTTGCTACAAAGACCGTACAAAATAAACGTTTGTTCAAGGTCCAAAAAACATACTTACACATAGTGCCTGAGCCCTGAGATAAGATAGGATATACAGATGTGTGAGCAATAGCAAATAGCAAATAGCAGCCGAAGTGTCCTAAATGCACTATACAGTATGTATGTGCTAAGCTATAGCTATAACTAAGGTGCTGGACTAAAAAGATGAACATACAAAAGACAAAAGACAAAAGATGTGCATTGCATGGCAAAGGAGGCAATTCTGTGACGCTCAGCCTGCTCAAACACACACTGCACGCTCACTCACATGTCTGCCCTCCCCCCCACAAACACGCACGCACTCTCTCTCTCTCTCCCTCCCACTCCTCCAAGACCCAACCGATCAATGGACCACCACATGTGTGTGTGTGTGTCTGTGTGTGTGTGTGTGTGTGTGCGTGCGTGCGTGCGTGCGTGCGTAAATTCTCAGATGAACCCAGCTGGTCAGTCAGGCAGCTGATTGACGCTGACCTCCTCTCAACAACAGCAACAGGATGTGAACACGGTCCACTCTTACAAGTACAATGACGTACATGTGTTAGCCCTGAGCTCCGAGTACAACACTGTACACCAGCACAGACCAGAGTACAACACCACATACTGTACAAGTACACAGTACAACACCACAAGTACACAGTACACCACAAGTACACAGCACAACACCACAAGTACACACACAGTACGCCACCATAGGCCTAAGCCCAGAGCCACACACAACACCACAACGGCAGTACTGTATGTGCTCGATGACACACATCATATACTGTAGATGAAAAGTATAGTATACATACTGTATGTGTGTCTGCAATGAACTAGCCTACTTATTTGCGCAGTTTTCTAAAGTGAACTATAAGGCAACACTGACAGCAATCAGGTAAATAAACAAATTTGCAGGATTGCAGTGTCCTGTCAATGCCGGTTGTTGTTGTAACTTGTGGTGTGCTTCGGGGTGCATACTTAGTTTAGACTAGTCATTGGTTAGACATCGGTTAAGGTTAGGTTTAGGTGTGCTGCCCCTTGGGAGGTTAGGTTTAGGGTGAGGGTTTGAGATATAGGTTGTAGTTGTATAGGACTAATGACTGGTCTAACCAATGACTCTGAACCAAAACCTCTTATCATGACATGATGACTCGCTGTATGGCTGTAGTGCGTGTGTGTGTGTCTCATTTTTATCCCACAATTTTGCAACCCATTTTTTCACCCAGTATCAATTATCTAACGTAATCCTGGGCGCTACACTTCCTCTGCCAACCTAGGGGGGGGGGGGGGGGTAATCGAACCCAGGACCTTCTAGCTGTGAGGCGACAGCGCTATACAGACTGTGCCACCGTGCCCCCTGTGTTTCTTATGTTTTTATGTTTTTAAAATATATAGTTTGAATAATTTTGTACTTTTAATATTGTTTTACCTGTTCGAAACATTGGTACATTGTAGTTGCGCATCTCGGACTCTAAAAAAAAAAGCGAACGGCATCGGCTGGTTGGCCTCCGGGCAGCCCCCATGCATGCAGCATGCGTCGCCTTTTAGTGGTGGGAATCTTTCTTGGCCGCCTGGCGGGGGGCTCTTATAGAGCCCAATCATGCAACGCAAATGATTATTGACACTAATTAACCACGGGGAACGAGTGCGAGATTATAGCCGTCCTGCCCTCTTCCGTCTCTCGTATTGTGTTTCGTGTCGGGAGGCCGGGGCCGCTAACTGGCAATTACACTGTTAGTGAAATGGAGGAAAAATCCAGGAGTCGTCCGCGAGCCACGGTAATGATGCCTAATTACTCGCCAACATCAGAGACGCACGCCTCAGCCGGCGAGTCTCACGTTGCCATCGCCCGAGCCGAGCGCCCGGTCTGCTGCCGCCACCGCCGTAAATTGCTTGATGTCACTTGAAAACCGACAGGAGAGACGGACGCCTGCATGAATAGCGACCGTGCTCCCATCTCTGCCTCTCTCTGTTTGTCATTGATCAAGGCTAGAGGACAAGAATTAGCGCGCGGAAGCAAAGTAACATGTCCTTCACTCCATTGACCGGACGGGGGAGGACGGGGGGAGGACGGGGAGGGGAAGGGGGTGCCTTGAAGATGTGCCGTCCTTTAAAGATCAGTCTGGTTCTACATGTTCCCTCAGATGAAAGGCAGACGCTATAACGGTGGAACTTCTTCCATGGCGTTTTGATGTCCCCCCCCCCCCCCCCCCATTCCCAGGAATATCGTTTTGAACTCCTTTCTGTGCGGCGTATAGCAACTGGTGGCTTGGTTATTAGACTGTTTATCTGTAAGGTCAGATGTTCAGTTTCAGTTCAAATCTGGCAGATGACTTTGTCCTTGAGCAATAAAGGCACTTAACACTCGGCTGATGAGTCTCTATACCGTTTTCAGTGCACGTTATGCATGGACAATCAATCGATTGTGGCTTGAATCAATATGGAACTAACACTTGAAGTTCCTATTTAGTAAGTAAGTACATTTTATTTATATAGCACCTTTCACAGAGAGGACTCACAAAGTGCTCTTACATGCAATAACATACAAGACAACGAAAACAGATAAAAATTGCTGTACAATAATTCATCTCAAATAAATGACAATACAAGCATGAAGAGTCAATAAATGTAGGAAAAATCTGAAAATTCAGGTTGAACCATTCACAAATGCTTGTTCAAAGAGGAACGTTTTAAGGCTGTTTTTAAAAATGTCCACAGAGGGTGCAAGTCTCAGGGCTATAGTGGAAGAGCATTCTATTCAGCATGTTTCACAATGACAGCTCACTGGCATTGGCATCTTCTGCCCTCACTTTTTATCCCTAATATGTACTTTGCTCAGCCAATCAAATCATCGCTATATGGGGGCGATCAGCCAATCAAATCATCGATATGATTCACACACACACACACACACACACACAAAGCTGGGCATATCTTTGAGTGGCTTTGGCACCCCTCAAAAATACCGTGACATTATACCTATGTCCTCACAGCCCACGAATGGGCCCCCGGACCCCACGTTGAGCACCAGTGAGCACAGTAGCGGATAATATGCCACGCAGAGCGCAGCACAGCGAGGAGAGTTTATTAATCAAGGTGAAATGAACCCGCCGCTCTGTGTCTCGGTGTGGCGAGGCAGGAGAATTAGACCGAGAGCCGCGGTGGAGAGTAACTACTAAGTACATTTACGTTTAAGTATACCGTATACTCAGGGCTGCCAACTCTCAGGAAATGGCAAGAGTGAGACTTTATATACCTGTTTATAACCCGATTATTATCATTCTTTTAATCCATTTTGGGCGGGAACCCCTTTTGGTGTTTTAAGCATTATGCTTTAGCTATTGAAAAATAGCAGATCTACAAGCTCATAGCGCGGCACCTAGTTTTTTACTAACTAAAATCTTTGCTTCTGGGGAGGTCCCTGGAACAACATATTTTCAGATGGGGGGGTCCTTGACATGAAATATTGAGCACCACTGATACAGAAACATAAGGTTTTTCAGAAAACTGTCAGGATTTTGAAGACATTTTTTAAATTTCGAGGCCTAAATGTGTTAATGTAGAGCAACAATAGCCCCTAACATACAGCCCTGAGAGACTCCAATCAGATATATTTCACTTGGTCTCACTCTTTAAACTCTCTTTACTCTATTAAAATGGGTAATTTAGTAAGGGCTGTTAGCAAAATGTGGACGAGGCTGACAAAAGCGCCAACCTTTTTCCACATGCTCTCCATCACCATACGTTTCATTTTGGAAGGGGGGCCAAGTCCAATTCAGTAGCTTAACGCCAGCTATCGCCAGTTATATGTGTCAAAATGTCATTATGCTTTAAGTAACATGTGACGTGTCAAACTATAGGGGGTTTCATGTTAGTTTTGCACGAAAAACAATCCTTGGGCTATAGAAACAGCGATAGCCGTCATCAAAAATGTGATGAAGTCATCACATTTGGACACATTTGGGAAAGTGGCTATGGCAGAATTTAGCCCAAGGACTGTTTTTTTGTGCAAAATGAATGCTTGGAACGGATTCAGAATAATGAAACCCCCCTAGTTTGACACGTCACATGCTACTAAAAGCATAATGACATTTTTAAAATGCTGCCTACAGTATAGGTTGATAATGGTAGTGGGAAAAATGTGGTGCTTTTGCCAGCTGTGTCCACATTTCTCTAAAATATGGCTCTCACTAATTATTTTTACAACCTGAGAGAATGGATGTTCTAATATTGTGCAGTGGTTTTTCTTTGTGTTCTTTTTTAACACAAGTAAAAGATGAAATACCACAATGTAGAAAATACTCCATTGTAGGTCAAATATACAGTTCTCTAAACAGCAATTACAGACCCACAGAATAAAAGAACACACAACAGTAGCAGTTGGTTCAGTGGGATATACTGTCCAATATGATAATTTAAAACTGTTGTTTTTCAATGTGCTAGCCTTACAGTTTACAGCTACGTCGGCTCTCTGTGTCTGAATATACATTTTGTTTGGTTTGGTCTGGTTGTTTGCCCGTGGACATGGATTTCTCAGTGTTTTCTCAAAGCTCAGGAATGTAATAGAAGTCACAAAAGTGAGCAGAAAGGTTTTGCTATTTTATTTTTTTACAGAGTGACAGTCCTCAGAGCATTAAGGGGATTTGGCACCACCAGTGCATGTCCATTTCCACTTCAGTATGAAAGTAATACTAACTACTGTATATCTATTTAATATAGACATTTTACTCAGAAGTTGCTTTCCCCCCCATGTAAAGCATCTTCTGAGTAAAATGTATATACTTATTTACTTATCAACTTTATTGGGTAATGGAGTTATACAGTAGACAGCATACCGTCATGTGGGCCGTACAATACAATTTCTCTGCCTTCATACAATTTACATAATACCAACTAAATTAGTTTGTGGGAAATTTCACACACATTAAATGACCTGGCTGTACAAATAGGTATGACTTGGATTGGATAATTAGCAAGACGTATCGGAGTAATAGACTATAGACAATTAAGGACAATTTCTACTTTCATAGCTGTTAAGGCTGAAACCTTGTAATCTCCACATTTCAACTTTTAATTAAAAAAAATGTGTGTTTCATCAATTAATGCCTATTTCATCAGACAAGAGTGTTGCACATGACATAGTGAAAATGGGCAATCGGCAAGTTCACAATGTGTCTTTTCTACAATGACAGTGTGTGTCACAACGCAATACTCACACGCGCGTGCGTGTGCGTGAGCGTGCACGAACACACACGCACACGCTCACGAGCACATGTGCTCGTGAGCGTGTGCGTGTGTGTTCGTGTGTGTGTGGGGAGGAGTGGGTGGGTGGAAGGTTGCAGCACAAGAGACACGACCTTTGTAGAAGATTTACACTCTCAATCACCAGTTAGCCTCGGTCATTGATTAGAGCACCAGCAGTTTATTCATCAATCTCTGTCCACACCCACTGTGCCTATAGTACCTCTGACTGGTGCTGTGCTGTGCTGTGCTGTGCTGTGCTGTGCTGTGCTGTGCTGTGCTGTGCTGTGCTGTGCTGTGCTGCGCTGCGCTGCGTTGCGTTGTGTGTTAAGTTAGTTTCTCAGGCTTCTTACACACATAAAGAACAACTGTGCTGTGCTCTGCCTGTGTTTCATGGCCGCCCTCAATGCTTTTCCAATGGAAGTCACGTGGTTTGACCAAACACTTGTGTTTGATTGCCCCCCCTCCCCCACAACTGTTTGGTCAAACCACGTGACTTCCATTGGAAAAGCATTGAGGCGGCCGTGAAACACGGACAGCACAGAGCATGTTCGTCTGATATGTCTGTACGAAGCCTCAGAGTTATAGTTACCTCATCTCAGGTACCATTATGTGTAAAAGAAAAAAAAAATAGTTGCACAGTTTTGCAGTAAAGATTTGCCACATTTACTGCAAGGTGAAAGCACGTGAGAAAGCCCTTTATTTGTACGATTTGTGGATAAAGCTTTTAACTTGAACTATTTGCACATGCCTTCCTCTGTACTAGTACTGTCTGTCTACAGTCTACAGACAGTTATGTCCACTTTTCCAGTGTTTCTAGATATTCTAGCATTTTCCTAGTTATATAATTTTGTTCTCAACTTCAAGATTCTTGCCTGCAACTTAAACCTTCTCCTCTGCTTCAGAACCCGGCTCACCTGTTCTACCTATACCGTCCGTGGACTGTGGTGTTCCAAGTTGTTCAACTATAAGCCCAATTGTATTTTAGGTTAGTTATGAGTTTTGGTAGAGAGTCGACATCTTTAATGGCTTTTGGTATATGGCAATCCTCCACATTTTGGTAGCAGCAGGGTGGAATGCATTTTTTTTACCTTGGTCCTTGCATGTTTGAGCCACAATGTCTGGGGGGAACGCGGTCAGATGTTGTGTCGTGACAGTCAGACAGACAGTCGGTCAGACAGACAGACAGACAAACAGACAGACAGACAGACAGACAGACAGACAGAAGGCTAGTATACAACCAATACATCTATCGGGGAGGTTTCTAAATGGAGCAGCATAATGTGTGAAGGCTCCCCCCTAGCAAACATCGATCTGTGCACCGTGGTGTCGATGCAGGCTCATTTCACTGCCTTCCACCCTGCTAACACATGGCCGATGTTCAACACAATAATCACCTTGATCTAAGGCAGTGGTTCTCATTTTATTATTTTCATGCCAAGACCCCCAATTTGATAAAATTTTTGCCACGGACCAGAGGGGCTTTGCAATTTAAAACAGATATTGGTTTCAATAAAAGGAGAGATCACACCAATATGGACTAAGGTGAACGTTTATTGGAAAGATTATTTCGGCAGAAATTTAGCAAGCAAAACGGCAAACCTTTATAGCGGAAGATTATTTTGGCGATTAGGCTCTAATTGCATTTATTGAATAAGATTACCTTTAAATAGGGAGAAGCCCCCATTGGAGCATTGGAGTCTAGAGTCGCTGGTGGTGGCAGAGCAGATGAACCTCCTTCCTTCTCAACACTAGATGACAAGGTGGAGTTGGGGATGGAGGTAGCCTCGGTCCCAGGCTTACTTATCTGCGAAAAGAAAAGCCTGGTCACAACCTAAGGCTGAGAAGCTATCGGCGGTTGTATCCTCCGGAATATCCGTCGGATGTATTTCCCCCGGATACGATATTTCCCAGACCAATCACAACACATTTTTCATTCGCGGAGAATGTAAAGTGATTTGTAAAGCATCAACGTCATTTCCTTCGGCGATACTTCCGCTAAAATCCCGCACTTCCGTTGATAGTCTTTTCAGTCGCGGTCTTGCCCAGGGTGGGATGGAGGTGGGTTGCTTGTTGCAGACTGAAAAGAGAATGGCAAGTGTCAGAGGCAGTGATTGGATTTGCGAACAGATTTGGACAGTGTGCGAACGGAAATGACGAGCTATGACAGCTGTGCTGAAAGGCCGAGTGAAAGCGTTAAGATCTTCCTCATTCCTTATTATTGAACCTTCACTAAAAGCTATACATAAAAGGAGTGAATCAACGAGTGGGTTTTTTTAATCTAAATGTCCCTTCACTGGGCCAAGCAAAGCAGTGTGAACGGCTTCTTAATTCTCCCATCGGTATACGATCGGCATACGCCTGACACTTAATCCAGTGAGAAAGGTTTCCGTATATAGTGCAAAAGCTAAAGCGTGATTGAAATGCATTTATTTTAAATTGCGTTCTTCTTTCTCTAATTAATTAATCAGTTAAAGTCCCAGCCCTATTATACATCAATGACATTGTAATATTGCTACTTTTTTGTGTATTTATTCCAACCACTGCTCCCTCCCTCCCTCCGTCTGCTCCGGTGTAAGCACTCTCCCTTCTCTCTTCTCCCTGGCACGTCTACAGTCTGACGCAACGAGACTTTGATCTACTGCGACCTTTTAACAAATTCTCCATTTCCTGGCTGGGTGACTGAGACAGACAGAGGGAGGGGGGGGTGACAGGATTCAAAAGAGACGGAGAGATACAAAGACAAAAGAGGACCTTGTGTATAGACAGAAGGTAGAGATGGTGAAAAATACACAACAGAGGAGAGATTAAAAAAAAGAGAGGTGGTGGTGGGAGGGTATGTATACGTAGCATCAAAAGAAGGCTGTTTTTCCCACTCTCCATTTCCATGCAGCCTCCTACAGTTTCTCAAGGTCCATCGAGCCTTTTGTGCAGGCTATACGTTTCAGGCCTGGCTGAATATCAGCGAGTTGTCTGTTTGTTGCCGGTTTCCGACCGGCTCTGCCACGGCGGTTCTTAATTGTTCCAGTTAGTGTCCATGCATACTTTCATGCATTACATTTCAGAGAAATGAAAAAATACTTTTCCCTACATTTCTAGGAAGGGAAAAAGGGTACATTATGATTAGTCACTTAAGCCATAACTTGTTGCCGGTTTCCGACCGGCTCTGCCACGGCGGTTCTTGTTCCAGGTAGTGTCCATATATAATTGCATGCATTACATTTCAGAGAAATAAATACATATTTTTCCCTACATTTCTAGGAAGGGAAAAGCGTACATTATGATTAGCCACTTAAGCCATAACTATCGGAAATATTGATATTGTTTTATTTCTGTTTCTGGTAAACTTTGTTATTTGTACAAAAAGCAAGTAGGCTACACTGTACACATTTGACAGAGCAACTTTCATTTGCGTATTAGTGCTTATAATATTTGTACGGGACCGGGATAATCTATAATTTGACTCAACTACTGCAGTTGTTTACTTTGTACACCAATGAAAGCAGGCTTCATGGCACGTTTGGCTTGCTTTGAAAATAACTTATAGGCTGTTAACATCGTCACCACTGGTGTGAACACAGCATGAACTGCATGAGACTTTTTTATAATTGCTCTTTATTGAACAGGGCTATAAGCGACATCTTCAATATCGAGGTGACTTACCGTTTTAATAACGGCTGAGCAAATAACGTCTCCTCTGATGATTTTTCCACCACAAATAAAACCCATTCGATTTGTCTCATCTCAGTCTTGATGTCAACTGGCAGGTGAAACCTTTTGACATGCACAAATGATAGCACGACCCCACACACTATCTCCTGTTTGTCCTGAGGTGACAGGAGAGGGCTTTCTTTACTGCAGGGTTATATTTGTCCTGGGAGGAGAGGAGAGGAGAGGGGAGGGGAGGGGAGGGGAGGGGAGGAGAGGAGAGGAGAGGAGAGGAGAGGAGAGGAGAGGAGAGGAGAGAACTCTCTCTCTCTCAGTATAGATATCCCATGATGGTGGACTGTACTCTTCATCTTTTATTGAAGCCGTCATCTGAGCTGAGTAAACACATTAGAGTCTACATTATTAATTCCAATTTCTCTGAGATTCTGTTTGCCCAGCCCCCCCCCCCCCCCCCCCCCCCCCCCACGGCCCCACCCAGCATAACTGAGGTCAAATCCTCCTCTCTAGCAAACATCACTACACCAATGACCTCCCCCTACCCCCTCCCCCCGGGCCAGCTGGGGGAGACGCAGATGGAGACAAAGAATGGGGGGAGAGGAGGTTCAAATCAAACAGTTTCTTCTCATCTAGGGATGTGCAGTCCAAGCTGAGTGTAATTGTTTAGGTCAGTGGTTCCCAAACTTTTTCACGTCAAGGACCCCCAAATTGACACTTATTAGCCCGCACACCCCCCCAGGTGAAAATATATGACAAAGGCTCCTGCATAGTAATTATGGACAGACACCAATACCTGTTGGAAGGTGAGAGACAACTCCACAATCAGGATCATTATAGACAATTAGACCAACAATTTACATACAGACAGCTATAAGGCCAAAGCCATCGTAAACAAACTGAGAGAAAAAAAGCACATAAACGCCAAACAACAACAACAGTATTTAATAGGACAGGACAGCCCACGAGCCAGGATTTTTCATCTATTACCAAAAATACACAAGAGCCCGGATTCATGGACAATACCATATGAAATTCCACCCGGGAGATCAATTGTGTCTGACTGTGGCAGTGAGACTTATCAGACAGCAGAGTATATCGAATACTTCCTAAACCCACTGTCAATAAGACACCCCAGTTTTATAAAAGACACCTACGATTTTGTGGACAAAATTAAAGCTATTATAGTAGGAAAGGAGGCCTTTTTGTTTTCGATAGATATAGACAGCCTCTACACAAACATTGAGACAGAAGCAGGACTACAAGCAGTGAAAGAAGTATTTAGTAAATAACCAGACACAAATCGACCAGAGGAGGAATTACTCCAATTGCTAGACTTAAATCTAACCCAGAATGATTTTTCCTTTAACAAGTTCTATTTACAAATCAAAGGGACGGCCATGGGAAAGAGATTCGGACCATCTTATGCGAACATTTATGTGACACACACAGAAAGGATTGACTTTCTTGATGTAACAATCTTCAAGGGCCCAAACTTTAACACAAACGGGAAACTAGATTTAAGTATTCTTTAAAGAAACGGACACTCACGCCTTACTACACAAAACGTCATTCCACCCGACACACTCCTACACAGGAATAGTCAAAACACAACTACTAAGATTCCATAGGATTTGCACGCAAATAAGTGATTTCAAAATAGCTTGTAAAAACGCTATTTAATGCCCTCAGACTAAGAGGATACACTAGGACCTTCCTCCGGAAAGCTCACAAAACCTTTTTAGAAGTAAGAGTGCGGGATACAGGCCCTAAATTGGCACAGATAACCAGTTATTCCACACAGAGCAGACTAGCCAACCACAGAATAAAAAGGAATTTTGAGAACCGAACGGATGATCTTCTAAAAGTTTATAAATTTATATCGGCCTATAGAAAAAACAAGAAGATTATCTAGTACACAGCAAGCTAAAAGAAATCAACACACCAGCACGCCAGGGACCAGAATACTTCAAACCCAAACAATTAGTCAAAAATAGAACTACTGTCGTATAATTTATATAAATGAGCTAACTAACTAAGGTACTATTGTCACTAAGTCAGTGAAATGTGTTTAAAAGCTATCTCATTCACAAAAGGCTCTCTCTCAAATTCTCAGAGACAGGAAGCATTTACGATTCACACCTGAATCCAATGCCATTGTTTTAAACCCGTTGAAGCTCCCTTCCCTGCGGTGGGGAGTCTGGAATTTTCCATTTGGTAGGCTACTCTTGGTCAGACTTAAAACACTGGGTAAAACTATTCCACAGTTTAAACTTAATGACTTTTAACAATCTGTTGGTAAGAGAATAATGAGACGCTATAACTATTCATAGGGAGTGCAATGTGTACCGATTTAAAATGTGCTATAAGATCAGAGTGTTACTTCTTAAAAAATAATGTACAGTTTTATTTTATAGTTCCGTTAAACATTTCCTATGTTTCCGTTTCATATACCTTTAGTTACGATTAACCATGTTCATAAGAGTCTGTTCACAGTTTACATTTAAGTTTTGTTAAGTTCTAACTATGTAGTCAGTATAACTGCGTATAAATCTAAACAAATAGGGACTCCAGGGTTTCTCTTGTCTGTAGGTCCCGCCTCCCTCCGACCGGAAAGAGCGAGGCAGAGGCGGGACCTGTTTACAATATAAGGGCCGGTTTTAGGATTGACCAGGGTTACTGCTGGTTCCGGTACTCACTTTGGCCGAGTACTGTGTGTTTTCTCCAGAGTCCCCCGAGGACGGTTTTTCCTTTGTGATTTGTCTTGACGCCTGGATCGCTCTTTTTACTGCAAATAAAGACGCCTGTTTTAAACTCACTCTTTTGTATCCTGACCTGTTTTTTTTCCCTACACGGCTGCACGCTGGTTTTTATTTCTTCAGAACAGGAAAGATACGACACTACAAAACGCGTGTTGGAGATTAAACAACTAATAATAGCCAGAACCAGCAACTGCATTTATTTACTCACATGTGAAAAATGTGGTTTACAATATGTCGGAGAAACGGGTAAAACAATAGCTACAAGGCTGGGACAACACAGATACAATATTAACAATGCAAAAAAGACAACCACAAGGTTGGTTCAACATTTCATGGCTCATATATATATATATATATATTGTAAGTTTGTAACAGTTGGCCGGATGGTCTATGAACGCACCCCCCTCCCCCTTTTTTATCCTTCAACAACATCCAGTTTAACTCATTTTAAAGGGCGAAGGCAAGAACTTAGGACTGACACCAAAGATAAAGTTTTCACAAAATATAAACTAGAACTGCACTCTGTCGAGGTGCCAACTGCCTACTAGTGCCAACTGCCTACTAATAACCTACTAGTGCGCAAGCAGAGCGCGCAAGTTGAAATTAAATACTAAAAATAAAAATACATCTTTAAAGAAATTCGACATTAAAACTGTTTAAGTGCCAGGGACGTCATCCCGTATCTAAATACGCTATGCACTGAATGCCATGCCCGTATAGACGTATACAAATAATAATAATAAATAAATAAATAAATAAAAAGCCCTCTTTTTTTTATAATGGGAGGTCTGGCACTCAGCACTAAAACTGGTGACCACTAGGTGGCACTGAAGGAGTTAAAGGACCTATAACATAATTTAAATTTATTTTGTGTTTTTGGGGCTCCCATATGTGTTTTCTATCCCCACAAAATAACCAATTTTGAACAATTAGGCTTTCATATCATAATATGCTTTAATGGAAATTGCTCTCAGGAACAGCTCAACTGATTTTGCCTCATTGTGATGTCATCAATGTCACCCTACTTCGTATAATTCCTCCTTCTTCAATCTTCAGTTCCAAATTTGCATTTCCACTTTGTTTACAATGTCCACCATTGTTGATTTTCCAAGCTGGCATGGAATGGAAACACGCCTGGTTTTTATCTAGCTTCAGTATTATAATGACTCAAATATTCAATAATCTGCATATCAGCACCCCCACCACCTCAGTCAGGACATTGTGGTACTGCAGCTAAAACTGCTTTCAAAGTCCAGAAATAAATGACAAGGACTAGTTATATCAGAGTGGTGATTGAGGCTCAAACCATTAGAAATAACTTTGAGCGACATAGACAATATGATATTAAATATTAAAAGCAGATTTAAAATGCATGTTATTTGCGCTTTAATATAAAATACAATTGTTTTGTTTAAAACAGTTAAAAAATCATTTTAAAATGATAATAATCTCTCCTCTTCAAAATCATTAAAAGAAACAGTAAAGATATCAATATTTAAAGTATCTTTTACTTATTTGTCTATTGAAGTAACTTCATAAAACCTCCTGAACGATATGAAATAATGAAATATTATGCTCTTATAAACGTTTGCAATTATTTATAAACGATTCTAAAACGTTGATTGATTACGTAATTATCCTATTTAATACTTAATTGGCTGATGATGGTAAGATGCAAAAAATTAGGATATGTTTCAATGTCGGGTTATAACTGGCTGTCGATGGTGACGTAATTAAGATACTTTTCCATGTCGGGTGGATAAAAGGTAATGTCTATATGTATACATGTATCTGAAACCTATCTTAATTACGTCCCCGTCAACAGCCAGTTATAACCTGAGATTGAAACATAATTATGTCTTTGAAATATATGTTTCAATGTCGGGTTATAACTGGCTGTCGATGGTGAGGCAATTACGATATGTTTCAATATTGTTTGGTTAACGGGTAGCGTATTGTATGTACATGTATGTAAGTTGAAAGTACTATACTGTGGTCGGCTGGACATATATGTGACCAGTGCCAGTGATTTCAACCACAAGTCGCCAATACTTTAACTTCACAATTGAACAAAATACATTCTTTCTTTTTTTTTGGTGGTTTTCGTTTTTAGCCACATTAACACAGTTGGAATGTTAAAGAATGTTTTTATTCCATCAGAAAGTCGTTTTAGTGTCATTAAGTCGTTGTAATTACTTAAACAAGTCACTATGTCTAATGTTTTAACGATTGGGTTAAGCAATGCTAACCAATGCTAATCAGAAAATCAGCTTTCCTTTCAAAGTATGCAAATTCCGCTAAAATCCGCTTTTTTGTACACAATCGTTTTTGAAGATGTGTATGTGTAGTAGGTATACTGGATGTTGATGGTAATTAAGATATGTTTCAATGTAGGGTTATAACTGGCTGTCGATGGTGACGTAATTAAGATATGTTTCAATGTTGGGTTATAACCAAGCCCCCAGTGAGGCTCTCCAACATTGAAGCACTGGGCCCTAGTGGTAAGAGCTGGGACTGCAGGCGGACCCATGGAGTTATGACGAGGAAACCCTGTGCAGCTGGGGTTTAACATTGAGCGCCTGTTTGCACTTCCGCATATTTCCGTTTTGGGCACCAAAATCGGGAAAATGCGGAAGTAGACCTGAGTTTTTAACTTAATTTACCCCCCAAAAAAGTACTTGAGTAAACTACTGGTGTAAATGTACTTAGTTCCTGTACTGTTTACACCAGTAGAAAATCAAAGGAAACACAGGCGGGCGGTCAGAAGGCAGAAGCCTCTAATTGGGTAAGCATTGATTGTTTCAACGGCTCCTGTCCACTTACTGATGCATGATGGGAGGGGTGCTGACCTCTGCGTCGCAGGTCATCCGTCAGCGCTAATGAACATTTGGCGCTCGTGTGTGCATGCATGTGTGCATGTGTGCGTGTGTGTGTGAGTGCGTGCGTGTGTGTGTGAGTGAGTGTATGCGTGCGTGTTTGACTGTGCATATTGATGTGTGACGTGCATGTGTGCGTTTCCACGAGAGAGCGTGTGTATCCGTTTGCGTGCGTACATACTCAAATCGGGCCGTGTATGGTTTGCTTGCACTGCACGTGTGTGAGTGACAGTGGTGGAAAGTACATTTACTAAAATATTGTACATAAGTACATTTTTGAGGTATTTGTACTTTACTTGAGTATTACCAATTTTCAATACTTTTACTATACTACACTACATCTCAGAGGCAAATATTGTACTGTTACTACATTTATTTGAAAACTTTAGTTACTAGTTACTTGATTATTATTCATTACAAATCATGCATTAAAGGAGAATTCCATGCTAGAAGGCTTTCTTACGTTTCGTTGCAGTTGTTAGGTCCGCACCAAAGTGGTCCAGGTGTCATTTTGTGCAAAAACACATTATTGGCTACCCTACCCCACCATATAAGCCCTGAATGGGGTGCTGCATGGGTTTTAGTGCTAATTTGCTTATTTCCGAGTCTCGTCTATCGCGAGATCTCGCAAGACTTTGTGAGCTCCATGAAAGTGGATGGAGCACTACAGTATATAAATTATATACATTTGAAAATAGCATATCTACAAGCTCTCAATGTGTCACGACTCGCGATGCGCTTGTACAGTAGATATGGCTAATTTCGAACGATTGTGTTATACATTTGAAAACTTGAAATGGGACATTCAGCATGATTGAGGTTTGTACTGTTACTCAAGTAAAGTTTGAGTTCTGGACTTT